>NC_068424.1:23265327-23442827 GCF_023373465.1 Oncorhynchus keta | reverse complement strand
ACCCCCACAGGACTCGTCTGAAGACGGTACCGCCGATGTGCCGACGTCTGTGTGTAGCGTCCAAATGGTTTGGGCTACAAACTAATAAGGCAGACTCTGAAGAACATGATGGTGGTCTCCGTTTTGCTCACAGGACTCGTCTGAAGGTAACCCGTTACCGCCTTGGAAAATGAATGGAAGTATGGAACTACTTTTGTGCCAAAAAAAGGGGGGTTAAATCTGTTTCCCCCAAAAAATTTGCCTGACCTTTCTTATATCTCCTAGATATAGGACAGACACGTCAAAACCTTATTCCTTATAATTGACATTTTTACTGATGGTTTTGCCATTCATGAATGAGTTTTTCTATGCATTTCTATGGGCAGTAAAGGTCAAATTCAATATTTTATCAACATTGTTTTTTTTTATACCTACAGGGTTCCTTCAACACAAAATCATACAGGAAAATGATCCATGGTTTGACCATCTTAAAACAATTCCATGTGTGAGCTTAGTTGAACTTTTAGGGGTGTATTAACTAAATAATTGTATACTCCTCGTGGCACACACACACACACACACACACACACACACACACACACACACACACACACACACACACACACACACACACACACACACACACACACACACACACACAAACCAGACAACTATCCTTCTACTTCTAGTTCACAGCGCGGTTAACATTTCTCCAAGCGCCCCTTACCATTCGATGCACACCCCAATTTGTGCAGTGAGAAGAGAACCCCGGGCGGTCACAGTCCCCTTCGTTACAATATGGATCTCATTAGGTGTCCGTGCTCAGCACCTCCGGGTATATAGGCACGCTAATGAGCACGCCACATCCTCTATTGTTAATTACCACAGCCTAGCCTAGCTGCCTCTCTCCCACAGCCTGCCTACTGTAGGCCGGCAATGAGCATCCATGCCACTGCAGAAGCCATAAAAACAAAACAATAAGTGAACCAAAATGGAGTCTGTGCATCCATATATAAAGTATAGCCTAGTACAGCGAGTTGTGGGAAGAGGCTGTTCGTTTGTGTGTTTATCCATGCTAGGAGATGCTATTATTGAATCATGCTAAGCCTAAGCTGAGCCGTGGGCCATGGTGACACCACTGTGTGGTTAAATAGGTTATTAAAAGCTCAGACTGTATGGATTGGGGTTGGGTAAGGTGTTTGTGTATGAGGTAAACTTATGCACAGTTTTGAATGATGGAAGAGCCAGGCAAGGCAACAAAACGTAAGTGTTATGAGTGATACCACATCTGAACGTACACTCAATGTTCTCATAAATATCTGTACATTTCTCATCAATCACAAAGATAATTCCATATTTACCTGGTTATCTCTCACTGGTTAAGATTAAAGCAGATAAAATGGGTGGCAAAAATCCTGTTTAGGAGAGGGAACGTTTCCATTGAGAGAAGCTTCGTTCCCTTAGTAACCCTTCATGGTGGACCCTCAGAATCAGCAGGAGCCTACTTCCAATTGCATATTTTGATGAATGGAGAAATCAATCATTAATGCCACTCTCTACTTAGGATTCCCAATTCATTTCATGATCCACATGTTTGTAAATCTGTCAAATAAATGCTGTTGGGTTTCATGTCACAACATGTTTATCTTATATTATCTTAATATTGAACAAAGGTTACATTTTGACCAACGCATAATTACAATACTTGTTACAGAGTAATTGCGCAGTAGTAAGACCTCTGCAGTCACATATGAAAGATATTACAGTCTGAGTATGGAAGTACTGTCTACTCCAACAAGCCCATAATTGCCCGACATTCCATGATGCCAACTCTTGGTGGATGCCCTCTACAGACCGATTGGCTCCTTAGGGAATAGGCCAATAAGTGACATCCCTCAGATTGACCTATAGTCATGGCTCTTGGCCATCTCCCTCTCAACCAAACCCCGCTTGTACACTTTTACAAACCTAATTAGGGCAAATGAGGAAGAAAGCCCCCTGCCTTGGACTTGGGAGTGTGACATTTCATCCACGTGCCCCAATGAAGCCCCACTATGTTCATCCATGCAGCCATGTACAGTTAATTCCTTCCTGGGTCTTTATCCCATTGTTTATTCATTTGGTTAGTGGGCAGGAACCAGCCTGAATCATTAGAAGCTCCCTGAATATCCTTGACTTCTTTCTCTGCCGCCTCTTTCTTTCTCCCCTCCTTCTCCTCTGCTAGCGAGCGGCGCCCACAGCTTATAATAAAAGGCCTAGGATTTTAAATTAGAAATTAATTTGGATAATTTGTCTCCTACCAGCGCCCTCCTCCTGTCGCTCCTGCCAGGAATATGTTAATATATCATATTAAGTAATTGCGAGGCCCAGATGCACATGATTATGCCATTGAAGAGAGAGAGAAGGCTGATCTAATTAGTGTGTGTGTGGAGCTCGCTCGCCCCGGCTAGCCTTCGCCTCGCGTCACTACTTAGAGCACCTTGGAGCCAAAGATGACAACCTTAAAAGGAGGAGGGGGGACAGGGGGGAGGGATAGAGAGAGGGAGGGAAGTGTTTGGGAAGGGCACCACGCAGAGTGAGAGAGAGAGCGAGAGGGGAGGGATGGGGGGAGGAGATAGAGAGATTAGGAAGCGGTGTGAAAGATTAGCGACTGATCTCTGCCTCGATAAGCAGGAGGTCACATTGTCACACTCGGAAAGTGAGGTACAGCCAAGGTCGTCCCTCCTGCATCCCCCTCCCTCCTCTCATCCCTCCACCCCTCCTGCATCCCCCTTCCTCCTCTCATCCCTCCTGCATCCCCCTCCCCCTCTCATCCCTCCACCCCTCCTGCATCTCATCCCTCCTGCATCCCCCTCCCTCCTCCCCCTCCCTCACGCATCCCCACCTTCTCCTCTCATGCCTCCCTCCCCCATCAGTGAACTATCTCTCTAACTGAGGGGCGGGGAGAGGGTAATGAAAGGAAATCAACATTGCTCACACCACTCCACCTGCCCAATTAATCACCACTGTGTGTGTATATATGTGTGTGTGTGTATAAGTGCGTGTGTGTGTGTATGTGTGTGCTGCTGCAGTTGTGCCTACCTCTAGGGCTATGTTAGCTCAGTGTCTTGGTTCACATAAGACTATACCAAGAATACCAGCTCTTCCAGAGTGTTCTAACACAGTGACCATATAGTCTGTGTTCAATTGCACTGAATGATTGTATTCATCTAGCATTGAAGGGTGATGCAGTAGAGCTACTGCACTGCATTTGGGGAATTGAATAAGATAAATGCCATAATGGGGAAGTATGTATGAGCGACTTCAACCTAAGATCAACTTCACATTAGAGTTGCCCTGTGGGTAGTATAACAATGAGTCTGTCTGGGAAATATATGCACCAAATATGGTGGGGGGAACCACATATCATGCTGTGTATTTTGACCAAACAGTCCTTAATCTGTTTTGAATTCCCCCCTCCAGTACTTGACACTCTTTATGTGACATAACTCAGGTCTACCAACTGTCATGCCTTGTGGCACATGATTAAAAAGTGTTATTATTCAAAGTCAAATCTTCCTCTATCCATACAGTAGGCCAGCAAGCGGTTGTCTAGATGGGTTTCTGATGGGATTGAAGTTTGAGTTGCGTTCAAGTTTCTCTTAGGAGTCTGGCCTCTGGTCTTAACAGTATTTAACCGTTTTAAAGAATTACCATCACGAACACCTTGACAGAGCAGTTTTTCAAACATTACATCCCAGTACACATTTCCTTTGAAACATCAACTATATTATGGCAAAGTGCACTGTTAAAACACGCTCTGTTCTCTATTGCACTGTTAAAACACGCTCTGTTCTCTATTGCACTGTTAAAACACGCTCTGTTCTCTATTGCATTGTTAAAACACGCTCTGTTCTCTATTGCACTGTTAAACCACGCTCTGTTCTCTTTTGCACTGATAAAACACGCTCTGTTCTCTATTGCACTGTTAAAACACGCTCTGTTCTCTATTGCACTGTTAAAACACGCTCTGTTCTCTATTGCACTGTTAAAACACGCTCTGTTCTCTATTGCACTGATAAAACACGCTCTGTTCTCTATTGCACTGTTAAACCACGCTCTGTTCTCTATTGCACTGTTAAAACACGCTCTGTTCTCTATTGCACTGTTAAAACACGCTCTGTTCTCTATTGCACTGTTAAAACACGCTCTGTTCTCTATTGCACTGTTAAAACACGCTCTGTTCTCTATTGCACTGTTAAAACACGCTCTGTTCTCTATTGCACTGTTAAAACACGCTCTGTTCTCTATTGCACTGTTAAAACACGCTCTGTTCTCTATTGCACTGATAAAACACGCTCTGTTCTCTATTGCACTGTTAAAACACGCTCTGTTCTCTATTGCATTGTTAAACCACGCTCTGTTCTCTATTGCACTGTTAAAACACGCTCTGTTCTCTATTGCACTGTTAAAACACGCTCTGTTCTCTATTGCACTGTTAAAACACGCTCTGTTCTCTATTGCATTGTTAAAACACGCTCTGTTCTCTATTGCACTGTTAAAACACGCTCTGTTCTCTATTGCATTGTTAAAACACGCGTTGTTCTCTATTGCACTGTTAAAACACGCTCTGTTCTCTATTGCACTGTTAAACCACGCTCTGTTCTCTATTGCATTGTTAAAACACACTCTGTTCTCTATTGCACTGTTAAAACACGCTCTGTTCTCTATTGCACTGATAAAACACGCTCTGTTCTCTATTGCACTGATAAAACACGCTCTGTTCTCTATTGCACTGTTAAAACACACTCTGTTCTCTATTGCACTGTTAAAACACGCTCTGTTCTCTATTGCACTGTTAAAACACGCTCTGTTCTCTATTGCACTGTTAAAACACACTGTTCTCTATTGCACTGTTAAAACACGCTCTGTTCTCTATTGCACTGTTAAAACACGCTCTGTTCTCTATTGCACTGATAAAACACGCTCTGTTCTCTATTGCACTGATAAAACACGCTCTGTTCTCTATTGCAGTTAAAACACACTCTGTTCTCTATTGCACTGTTAAAACACGCTCTGTTCTCTATTGCACTGATAAAACACGCTCTGTTCTCTATTGCACTGATAAAACACGCTCTGTTCTCTATTGCACTGTTAAAACACGCTCTGTTCTCTATTGCACTGTTAAAACACGCTCTGTTCTCTATTGCATTGTTAAAACACGCTCTGTTCTCTATTGCACTGTTAAAACACGCTCTGTTCTCTATTGCATTGTTAAAACAAACTCTGTTCTCTATTGCATTGTTAAAACACACTCTGTTCTCTATTGCATTGTTAAAACACGCTCTGTTCTCTATTGCACTGTTAAAACACGCTCTGTTATCTATTGCACTGATAAAACACGCTCTGTTCTCTATTGCAATGTTAAACCACGCTCTGTTCTCTATTGCACTGTTAAAACACGCTCTGTTCTCTATTGCACTGATAAAACACGCTCTGTTCTCTATTGCAATGTTAAAACACGCTCTGTTCTCTATTGCATTGTTAAACCCTCATGATTTAACCAATAGCCACAAAACATGTTTTTAGAGAAGGGTTCCCTTACAATTAGACAAGTGCAATCATCCAAAAAATACAGCAGTGTTAATGCATTTCACAAATGTTTAATTAGACTGTATTAATTAAAAGATCTTCTCTTTCTTTCTCTCCTTCTTTCCCTATCTTTTTTTCTTGTTGGGATAGATCAGTAACGTGACCTCCAGTTAATTGAAACCCAGGAGAATTTTCTTGCATAAAATCAGATTTATCTACCCATAAAAGGATTTCATAAAAAATAGTCAAAATTCAGTGTCTGGCTAGTGCAAGGGCCTGCAGCTACAGAGGCGAGCCTTGCTACATCCCTTTACCATTCCTCTGTCATCACGGAGAAGTGCTACAGCTAACTAGCTGGGGATCCAGTAATTAATAGCAGGGAAACACAGACATTATGTCTATAGGGCAGTCCCCCCCCCCCCGAAACAATGAAATCAGTTCACCATCTGAAATGCACTGTCTGAAATGTCCCCCTGATGATAATGTGTAGAAAGTAATGATGGCCATTGTGATAATGAAAACAATTCATCACACAAACCCCACTAATGCTATGAGACAGGCTGGATGGATAGTTAGTTAACAGAGGGGCAGAACCGTCTCTGTACAGTGCATTGGCTCTTTCTCTTGGGTCACAGGTGCTGGTGCTGTATAACCAGGCTGGCTTCAATGGTCCATTTCAGGATGCCAATGTCAAAACCAAGTTCAACCAAATCTGCAAACAATGCACGGGGAAAGTGACAACATGTGATGATGATATTTCACTGTAAAATAGGTTACACTTTATTTTACTCCTATTTCCCATGTTATTCACCTAATATTTACTCATCTATTATGTGGGTTACAACGGCTACTCCCTGGCAATTCAGTGCACCACAACTGCTGTAGCGACTGCTTCAAATGAATCACCAAGAAAGCAGAGGGAGATTATTAGGTCATTATCATATCATTTCACCGTATAATTTTGATGCAAATACGAGGTAAATAGCCGACTGCAAAACAAAGAGCAACCATAAAATGAATATAATACATAACATCCCCCGTTACAACCCTGTACTACTCAAAGTGCAAAGGGATCCTTGACAGTGACGGGCTTCATGGCAGATTGAGGTGGGGCGTGGGCGTTAGGCTTAATGGTGTGGGTGAAGCGTTGGACGGCCATCTTCCAGACCATGTCCTCTTAGGGGAACTGGCTTACGGTACCAACACAGCTACTGTCACAGAACCCCACCAGAAAGATTCCTTATGAGCCTTGTCCCTAAACGACCTGGAGCAGTGGTCCGGCCGCCTCCCGTAGCTACAGGCAACCCAGCCATGCGTGCATCATCATCACGGGCGGCACCTGGGATTGCCGTTGGTCCGCGTCCAAATACCACTGGATTTAGTGGTGTTGGATGGGATCCAGAGAAACCAGTGATGGGGCCACGCCTTCCTGCGTTGACAGATATGTAGCTCTGTATGGGAGGGAGGAGGGTCACGTATTTTGTACCTAATTACTGAAAACACTGATTTTCAAATGAATGCATAGGAGAAGAAGTACGTCTTCTAATAAACCTGCCTTGGGGCTACCATTATTGATGTTACACCCCAAGGACATACGCACATATGGGCTCCTATCTCTGAACTGCTTAATTAATTCACCATAATATACCTCCTCTCTGGCATGCAACCGCTGACATTGTGGTGGGAAACGGGGCCCCATAATAAAAAATAAAAAAAAGCGACTGTGTCTGTGCTGCTTGCTTGCTTCCGAAGCGATACATAACACAGGCACTACAGCCATGTTGTCCCTCAAATCTGTGCTCCCAGCATCCCCCTCTCCTTCTACACAAATTAATAGGCAACCACCACTGAAGCGTTAAATTGCTTTGCGTTCGCCCCTGCCGACAACTGGATTATTTTTTATTAGAACAACAGCCTTCTGCTCAGCTATTTGTGTTTTTAAATTACTTCCCTTTTCGGTTGCATAAAAAAAATTGTGATTGCTCATAAACAGTCATGGTGAGTAGTATCTTGTCGTAATGCTTAAACAAACATTACTTTTGTCATCATCAATTTACACTATATATACAAAGGCATGTGGACACCGCTTCAAATTAGTGGATTTGGCTATTTTAGCCACATCCGTTGCTGACAGGTGTAAAAAAAAAAAAATCAAGCACACCACCATGCAATCTCCATAGACAAACATTGGCAGGAGAATGGTCTTACTGAAGAGCTCAGTGACTTTCAATGTGGCACCATCACCGATACCACCTTTCCAACAAGTCAGTTCATCACAGTTCACCCTGCTAGAGCTGGCCCGGTCAACTGTAAGTGCAGTTATTGTGAAGTTGAAACGTTTTGGAGCAACAATGGCTTAGCCACGAAGTGGGAGGCCATACAGCATACGATGACATTCTAGACGATTCTGTGCTTCGAACTTTGTGGCATACAGAAATGGTTTGTCGAGATCGGTGTGGAAGAACTTGACTGGTCTGCACAGAGCCCTGACATCAACCCCATCGAACACCTTTGGGATGAATTGGAACGCCCAACATCAGGCCTAATCGCCCAACATCAGTGACCGACCTCACTGCTCTTGTGGCTGAATGGAAACAAGTCCCTGCAGCAATGTTCCAACATCTAGTGGAAAGCCTCCCAGAAGTGCCTATTGTAGCAGCAAAGGGGGGACAAACTCCATATTAATGCCCATGATTTTGGAATGAGATGTTCGACGAGCACATGTCCACATACTTTAGGTCATGTAGTGTAGTGACCCATTGTACAATCATATTCTTTTAAAGCATAAATATTTGAAAAATGGGTTATAGAGCAAGAGGACATAGATTTCAGAGTATAATTTAGTTGTTTTGTCTCTAAATCAACCTCATTGTGTTACTGTTGGAACTATAGCTGGCTTCCATAGAGATGAATTAAAGACCTTGCTTGGTTTCTTGCCTGTTTCGATTCAGTGTCAAGGCAAATCTCTCCACCCAGGAAGGAGTGTGCACTGCAGACACCAGCTGTGTACTCATTTTCCTGTTGTTTACCATCAGTACTCCTCCTTCGCGTGACAGCCACACACTCATCCTCTCCACCACCACCAGAGATGTTTCTACATTGTGATTTCCCTTCCCTTTCTCTTATCCCTCTACCTTGCGGTTGAGGGGTTCCTGCTCCTGACCATTGTCAGTGGGAATTTCCCTCAAGCCGACTGTTGTGTACCCGCGCGTTCCTTCGCGTTGCCTCGCCACATATGCATGTCATGGAGTGTCAGGGCCAAGGTGGGCCTCTGACGTGATCGGCCCTGATGGCAGCATATTCCCTGCTGATGGAGGTGCCCAGGTACCAGGCCAACACAGCGCTCCCCTCATACGAGAAGTCTGTTCTGGGGCCGGCTGCCCCCCTCCCCCTCCCCTCAACATGTCAGCACCGTTTTTACAATGTCGTTGAACCTCCATGCTCCATTTCCCTCCTTTGACCTCCTATTCTTCCATTCCACTGAGCTCCAGCAATGAAAAGTCCACCATATGCAGACCAGACAGAAACCTGCTCCTGAAGAACCTAGTCCCTATATATCAGCCAAAGCACAGGTCTATAGGTTCCTATTGTAGGCCGATTTACGGTATATAGGTAGGTATTCAACAAAAACACATTTTGTCTCCCTGGCTGCTAAAAGATGCAGTGTGCATTATTTAAGTAGTATATAATTAAATATGTGGCTTGGCGAGAGATTTTCCAAACACACTGAGAACTGTACTGGTACCCAGGGGGTTGCCTACCGCCTGACAGTGCAGCATTATGCAAAAGAGAGAGAGGAGTGGTGGTTAACATTCTGTATTTGTCCGCCTTTTTGTAATTTATTGGAACTCATCTGTAACAGGGCTTGGCACTGATTTATATATTGATTTGAAAAATAAATAAAAAGGTGATAGAAACCTGCATCGGGGTGTAATGATGGACTGTTGCGACATGCAGGAGTAAGGATATGAAACATTGGGAGGAAATGAGATATTATGCCCCCAAGACAACTGCAGCCACCAGCCCATTCATTATTAGCTTGATATTTATTATTAAGAATTTCTCTTCATGAGTGACTGCAGAATATTTGGGCCCGCTCAAGCTGTTAAGTCCCTAACTGGAATGAAGTGCGTGGACCTCATTTCTCCCTTGTTGTTGCTGGCTGCTGACAGGGCAAATCTGGAGAGGAAGATTCATCACATGGATTATTGTAACACACACACACACATATATATGCGTGCAAGCATACACACACCAATACACACTCATACATGCAAGGATGGGCAGTTTACATAACTTTGACACATCATGATCTGAATAATATACATGGGGTAGTCATGGCAACCGGGATCCCCCCTTTACAGTCCAACACACACATTTGTTGCAGTCCACATACATTTATCTGTTCTAAGCCCACCACGTATATGAAAATAAATGCTTTAAAATATATAACACACAAGCTCATGCATGCTTACCATTCTAGATTCACTAGACTAGACACCATTTACAGAAACAGTGGGGTAAATAGGGGACAGCTGTTTAAAGGAATTCCTACTTTCCTTGCCAAGGCTTTCACCACTACTTTAAAACGACTTTATAATCACAGACAGCACAGTCAAATCCTAACACCATACAGTAGGGCTGCCATCCAAGCCAGGGACATTATTTTTTATTGTCAAGGCACAGACGACGGCACAATTGGATCATCCCATTTCTCCAGCTCACTTTACCAGCCACCTTGCTAGTTATGACTGCAATCACTGATACATTTTGCATCCTTACAGGAATTACAGCAAGGACACTAAACATCTGCCTCGGGGCTGCGAGAATATGTCCCTGCTAAACATCTGCCTCAGGGCTGCGAAAATATGTCCCTGCTAAACAGATGGCCTTCATATTAGGAGTGTTCCATGTGTAGGCAGGAAGGTGGTAATCAGTTTGGATGGGAGGTGCTGCTGTGGGGAAGAGTACTGGGTCTATGTTGGAGGAAGTCCAAAAGTCGGGAATGTGTTCAGTACCAAACATTAACTTGCCCTATAAAAAAGAAATGCTTGTCTGTTTTCTACTGCAAAACCTTTTTCTACGGTGTACCCTAATGAACATGATCCAGGTTTTCCCACACCTCAACATGATAGGACACTTCTGTTGAAAGAATCTGCGTTGACTTTTCTTTCCCCCTACACAGTACAAATGGCAACCTAAATGAAGTACTAAGTCTCATTTACTATATGCTTCCTTATCATTCCATTTAATAACTTAACATTTTCCTCTACAGTCTCCAGAGATCATAACCAAGCCATCCACCGACTAATCTATCATATAAATTTGGCAAATTCGTAACATATAGTACATTCTGCAAATTCGTTAAATATTGTACGAAATGAGTGATGGACAACCAATTAATACATTCCTTACAAAACGTGACATAGCACACTAAATGGAGTGTCTCGGATTTACGTACAGAATAATACAAAATGCTCTGAAACCAGGTTGGGTAGGCCAGCATTCCAGTACACCCACACTCCATTCAGCCTCTCTCACCCACCCAGGCCCAAGGACGAAAATGGCTGCCCCCCCTGGCCTGAACCAAGAGCCGTAATGAATAGTCTGCCAGACCACCCCGCTGTGGCAATTTGAAGAGGACAATATATTACATACCACCCTATTTGCTGTTGTGATGAGCTTCAGACACCTCCCATTATTTATTAGGAGGGGCCAGCAGAACGGCGCAGAGGTCACTGAACCCAGGTAAACCGGCGACGATAAGAGAGGGAGAGGAGGTGAGTGTGTGAGAGAGAGAAAGGAGGAAAAAAAGAGAGGCAATAACAAAGACAGAGAGCCCTGTACTCCTAGTGCTATGTGTCCATTAATTGAGTGGTTACTCAGAGGAATGTGTTGGTTTGAAAACCTCTGGGAGGTTGTTTCTTACCAGTGGTGGTCCTATATTTGGATTAAAGGTGGTATTGGTGTATATTACACAATACAACTTTTGTGAGCTTACAATCTCTCTCCATGTGATCTTATGATAAATAGGATCTGTTCACACGAAGTGCACAGGGACACCAAAGTCGAAATATGCAACGTTTGATAGATGAATAAAACGTTGCATTTCAAACTGGGGGTTAGCCTCCTTTGTTAGAGTTCTCATGGTGCTATAAGACAAATGGTGTAGTTTGCCGTGGGTCAACTGGGGTTTGCTATCCCATAATGACCTTTCAGAGAGATGGAAGAACTACTACTGCCCCCTCCCTCAGCAACATGGAATGAAGTATAGGCTACTGCAACCCAACGGTTTATAACAGAGGTCTAAGGCGTAACATCATAATACCAACCACTCAACCTGCAGTGAATGATATTCAGGCTTGTTACATTGTGTGAAGTCACAGGACCATCACATCAAAAATATATAAAATATTTTGGCAAAGATACATTAAAGAACAATTATTCTGGTGTAGTTTTAAAAAAACACCATAAAAAATGTGCATCATGTTCTAAAGAATCTGCAACAAATCTCTTCAATCGATTTGTATTTTGCAGGAAATAGAGGGTGGCAGACATTTGTGCAAGACATGCCGCTCTGAGATGAACCGAAATGAGCAGTACTGTGAGTGTTCCATTGTAGCTTGGAGCCACTAGACCCTTGAGGAGGGTCTGTCACTTTGTCAACGCTGAGAAGCTGCCAGCTTTTATGAAATACCGAATTACTAATTGCCCTGTGTTGCTTTCCTGCCTAAATGTCAGCTTGTAATATCTCCACTTCCATTAGACCACTAACTGAGCACGATCCCACCCCCTACAGAGCTGGCAAATATTATAATTTCCCACCAAGCTACAGAGGACGAGTGCCAGCAAGGCAGATCATGAAGGACAAAGCTAAAGACTTTGAAAACATTTTCCCCACTCATCTACTCTATGCCAAGCCTGCTGATGGAGATTCTAAAATGTCAGCCATTAAGCCAGCCACATCATTGAAGCATACAGAGATGGTTAGGTGGAATCTGTAAGACTGATTCTAATGAAACATGCCCCTTGATTTTCAAAGAATGAATTACAAATAAAATAGGACCAACTATTTGATGGTAAATATGCAATGTTGTTGCTTTAAATGATTTACAAACTAAAATGACTGAAACTATTTTAATTAGCTGACTACTAGGGATATGTATTGGCACAACCTTGAATACCATATCCAGTTACAGTATACTGAAATATTAAAACAGACACGAGGGAAACCAGATAGTTATTAGGGTCTTGGTGAGCCTGCTACCTTTGAGGACTAGGTCTATTTTTTTTAGGGAGGACACAGTGACTCTCTTGATCTTCCTGCTTTTCTTTACCTGAGCGGAGCTGTTTGTTCACAAGGCAGTAGTGGTGGCACATCAAAGGGTATTTTGTGGGAAACAGACATAACTGTACCAGCTTAAGTGAATGGGGCTCGACAGGTCTAGACCTCCTGGGAGATGACAACCTGTGCACAGCCGCGTTGTCTTCTTCTATGGAAACGATATGTATCCCAACACTATAGGTTACACACAGATTTCCCTCTTTTTTTTGTCCTTCGGGGACAGCAGTTATCGAAGAAGCCAGGATGTATTTTTTGTCCCCTAAAACAACTGGATCTAAATGATCAACGGATGATTTGCTAAAGGTAGCATGGGATTATCAACCCCCAAAATCAGAAAAATAAAGAGTAATAAAATGAAGTCATCACTGTACAACCCAATAAAAACCCAGGTGTTGGTTGAGGATCACCCTTTCATAGAAGGGACAAAATCTAGCTAATGTCACCTTGACACACACGTGACTTTCCGCTCATCCAAATTAGGTCGAAAGCCAAGCCCTGAAAACAATGTTTGTTTTCTTTCTAGTGCTATCTTATTCTAGGATTACTAATCAAACAAGCCCGGGGCCATCTGATGGGTAAACATCTGAGAAGCTCCTTGGCAGCCGTTCAACTCCCCCCTCTGTAGCCAATGGATAAGAGACGGCTCTGTCAAGCCAGCTACTTACACTGTAACATATAAAAACACATGAAAAAAAGCTTTTGGGTAAACTTCCCAGTTTGTTTAATGTAAAAAGAGCTACAATTTCAACAAAACAAACGGTTCGCAAATATGGCAGTTGACACGTTGATATACTTCCGAGCATAGCCCGCACCACACTTCAAGATGTCACTGTGCTGTTGAGCAGTCTTTTGTACAATCGGATATAAATTACAAAGAAACCACGAGAAGACACATTTCTCAGACAGTGATTGAGTAAAACATTAGTTTTCGTCTTCTGGCACATGCAGGTGAAAATATGCCATTTAAGATATATATATTTTTGGTGCATTCAATTTCGGACATGATCAGTTCAATAAATGTCAATATATTCTCTTTCAACCTTTCGTCCCCCTTCGTCTTGCTCAGGCTAAAGTCATAGAGTCACTTACAGTGCAGAAATGTGCTATTTGGGTTTGCTAAGGAGTCAGCTTCCCTTTCAGAGACTCGCAGGTGCTCCGTGTCCACTTTCTCCTCCTGGGAATGTTTCTGTGGAGCTCTGTGGCCAAGGAATGTCTTAGGAGCCCACTGTTTTTAGGTCCATGTTGGATAGGAACGTTAGAAAAATGTTTGTTTATCCTGCCCAGCACAGGTCCCTTTTACTACACGTTCTGTGACAGCAGCCTGACCTTCTTCCCTGTCAGAAACATATTCCTGAGGTCCGCCAAAGATGGCAGCTTAATTTTGTCTTTGTTTTTGCTGTAAACATTCAGGAAGATGCCGAGCAGCACTAAAAGTCCACCCCATAGGTACCTGAGAGGAAATGGAACGGAGAGGCGTGTTACAATCTTTTCAGTGCCTTGAAAGTATGACGGCTAAATTGAGCGACCGTAAGCTACGAGAGGTTGAAGATAACGCGACTCACTGAAAAGTAAAAGGCTTGGAGAAAAACATAAAGGATAGTACAATCGTCATCGCCTTACGTCCGGTCGTTACTGAAATGAACAGAAGACAGAAAAGTGAGAAACATAACAGCACACAACCTTGAATCTAAGTCTGTCACATCTAATGGATATCTAACTTTGTTGATGAGATTACTTTTGTTTTGCAGTTAATCTCAAAATGAATCTGGAGGTTTCCAGAATCCTAAATAAGATTAGGTTCGCTCTGATCTGGCATTATTTCAGTAATCTGTAAAATGTTAAAAGTTTGTGCTTTAGATTTTAGAGTGTTAGTAAGGTTATCCATACTCAGACTGTAGAAATAATTTCTGTGGAGTCATATGGTTAGTTAGAACTTCTTTAACTTAAGCTTCCATTGGTGGAGAAATTTCTGAATTAAATGTTTTTAAAAAGTAAAATACAGACCTTTTACTCATAAGAAACTATATGGACAGTTCAAATGAACACTTCGACATGAAAAATGACTTTGTGTGGTTCTGCAAGCAAAGCATCTTCCCAGAACAGAATGGTCTTCTCACCTGTGACTGCTACCAGGGCTCCAAAGAGTTTGATCAAGGCCAGCACAAATGAAATGCCAAAGTACCCCGTGAGAGAGAAGAAGAATGCATAACCGTATGTTGTCACAGGATGCTGAAAGAAAACAAAAGATTCAATAGATTGTCATATCACCATCTTTCCCCTACTTCATGTTTTCAACAGAGCATCAAACAAAATGCTAAGCACAGAACGGTCCATGTCTGATCTATTATAATGAAATACACTGAGAGTATCAAACATTAGGAAAACCTGCTCTTTCTATGACATAGACTGACCAGGTGAATCCAGGTGAAAGCTATGATGTCACTTGTTAAATCCACTTCAATCAGTGTAGATGAAGGGGAGGAGACAGGTTAAAGATGAAGGGGAGGAGACAGGTTAAAGATGAAGGGAAGGAGACAGGTTAAAGATGAAGGGGAGGAGACAGGTTAAAGATGAAGGAGAGGAGACAGGTTAAAGATGAAGGAGAGGAGACAGGTTAAAGATGAAGGAGAGGAGACAGGTTAAAGATGAAGGGGAGGAGACAGGTTAAAGATGAAGGGAAGGAGACAGGTTAAAGATGAAGGGGAGGAGACAGGTTAAAGATGAAGGAGAGGAGACAGGTTAAAGATGAAGGAGAGGAGACAGGTTAAAGATGAAGGAGAGGAGACAGGTTAAAGATGAAGGAGAGGAGACAGGTTAAAGATGAAGGAGAGGAGACAGGTTAAAGATGAAGGGGAGGAGACAGGTTAAAGATGAAGGGGAGGAGACAGGTTGAAGATGAAGGGGAGGAGACAGGTTGAAGATTAAGGGGAGGAGACAGGTTAAAGATGAAGGGGAGGAGACAGGTTAAAGATGAAGGGGAGACAGGTTAAATAAGGATTTTGAAGCTTTGAGACATGGATTGTGTATCTGTGCCATTTAGACTGTGAATGGACAAGACTAAATATTTAAGTGAACAGAGTATGGTAGTAGGTGCCAGATGCACTAGTTTGTGTCAAGAACTGCAACGCTGCTGGGTTTTTCATGCTCAACAGTTTTCCTTGTGTATCAAGAATGGTCCACCACCCAAAGGACATCCAGCCAACTTGACACAACTGTGGGAAGCATTGGCGTCAACAAGGGCCAGCATCCCTGTGGAACGCTTTCGACACCTTGTAGAGTCAATGCCCCGACGAATTGAGGGCCAAAGGGGGTGCAACTCAATATTAGGAAGGTGCTCCTAATGTTTTGTACACTCAGTGTATAACAGAGAGGGTTCTACTAACCTGAGAGCAAAAGGCCACTGCTGGTCCCAATCCACCTGCACCCAACAGGCCTGTCAATATGTACCCAAAACCGATGGAATAGGAATACAAAACCTTTAACACAATCAAAATGACACACATAAGTCACATTTCTGAGGTGATTTAGGACACTACACAATTGGGTTTACAATATAAATATAACAAGTTGGTTTTAAGGCGGGTCCTCTGTACCATTTCAGAGTTAGAGCCGTTATGGAGCTTCATGGCTTTCTCCTGCACGTTCCCAATGGCAGCATCAGCGCACAGAGCCAGAGAGATGAGGAGGACCCCTAAAACACCAGACACAACCAGGTTAACCGCCAAATTTATAAAGAATGACAATAACAGCACAGCAATGGACGTTTCTGAATTGCTGAAACAGCATCTGTACTTTTGGAGTGTGGGAAAACCTATATGTTTGTACATAATGTATGTGGTACAAGGTCAAACTTTTTAGATAAAGCATTATATATAGTTCTTTAGGAGTTCAAACTCCACATTTAAAAAATACTTTAGTCCCAGCCTAGGTAACAACCACTAGGCTTAATTTGCCCCAGGCTCATAAATGTCAGTATCCTGATTAATTTGATACAGGTTCTCTGTGTATTAAATACAAAATCACAGTGAAAGGATTTGGATGGTGAAAGTAATGATCCATAGTTAAACAGTGTTGTAACAACAGGCTCCTGTGCTAATAGCTAGATAGATAACAGATTCACATGTTACCGGTTGCATTGAAGTTGGGGGCGACTTTACTGTCAGCTAGGGTGAACCAGATGAGTCCCAGGCTCATACAGAGAGCAGCAGATACATCGGCCAGATTGTAGCGTTTCCCTGAAGAAAACAGAGGAGTTAGGCTACAAAGTCACGGAATTCCTCCATAACAGATGACTAACAATTTACCAGAATAGGAAGAGTTGATTGACAAGTTCCACTTGGATGGAAAGTTAAATACAGTCAGTGGATCTTAGTGTCCAGATCTTTCTTCTTGTGATTCGGATTGATCCGACACCTGTCATGACTGACATCCGATCACGAAAACCTTCGAAACAAAAGACAAACTTAACTTTTGGTAATTCGGAGGGCATTTCCCTTTCTGACAAGACAGGGAAACGACAGAATATGTGGCGATACACAGCGCTTGGGTATTTACCACCTCCTTATGGGTCAGGTGGAAAACGTAAACACGCCAGCTAGATAGAGGAACTTATGAGCGGTGTAGAAGAGAGGAGAGAAAGGCGCTTCGCCGCTCTGCTCCAGATTCAAGCGAGTTGAGAGGCCTGCGTGGCACTGGCTGCAGGTCGGGTGGTGCACATGGCCCATACCAAGAGATCTTTTTTTCTCTCCAACTTTCTACTGGACTCTTCAACTCAATTAAATCCAAACAGGAGAGAAGAGAGGGTTGAGGTTGGTTGGTGTTGGACACGTAAAATGCAACAAAAAAACAAGAGGAGACTGAGGAGTCTTCCCAAACAGGCCGATAGATGCCTCGGGGGTGACAAGGTGACGCAGCAGGTTGGTCTGGCTTGCTTTCATTCCTCCCTCTGTTCCCCTTTGAAGGGTTCACATCAGATCTCGTTGGCATCCTGAGTGAACGCAGTAGCGTTTCCAACTAGTCCCCCTGGGGGACCCATGGTCAACATCGCAAATGCAGGGAGGGGGAGGAAGGAAAAAAACGAGTGTTTGATCGCTAAGACGTGGAACCTTTATGAAGACAATGTCTCCGAGATGAAAGACAGAGTACTGAGAACTAGGCCTCCTCACCCTGAAATTCAACACTTGCAAACAACCCAAAAAACTAAGCATGGACAAAACTCTGAAACAAAACTCCCCAAAAAAAGTAATGTGTTTAGTTCATTATTACCCGCATGCAAAAGGACAAACATTATTAGGCAGCATTTTCACGTCTTGATCAGGGCCCATATTCATTAAGCGTCTCAAACTAGGACTGCTGATCTAGGATCAGGTCCCCTTCATTTACAATCATTATGATCTAAAAGGCTAAACTGATCCTAGATCAGCACTCCTAATCTCACTCTTCGCGAATATGGGCTCTCATACAAACAAAGATCAACTTCCTTTTGCCACTTGCCTTGAATGAATACGCCTCCTATCATGACAGGAATGAGTTTGCAGCACTTGAAGATGACCTGTGTAGGATAATTCAAGTAACCCAGTGAGGTGTTTGATAGGCCCATGGTCCCCACCGTTAGAAATGCTATGATCATGTACGTCTTCCCTGGTATTCTGCAAAAAGAAAAAGAGCAATTAGCAAGCCTTGTGGGATAACAACAAAAACAAATGACAAAACCTAGCAATACATGGGATTTTTCTGCCATTGAAATCCTTGGGTGGGTGTTTTTTTTTCAAAACAGTCCAAACAGTGTAAGCAAATAAACACTTTCAGTGTAAACGTAAACCAGATATAAAGTATGTAGAAAAGATAAAGGTGCAATATATGTTTTTATAAGATCATCGTTGAGAAGTAACAATCACCAAAATAAAAGCGAGACAGTCAGGGAGAATATAATATTTTGAAAAACAATTAATAAAGCAGTATTCGTTTAATTATTATGTTTGAGCAAAAATAACACAGCATTAGCTGTGGCAAAATGCATAGATTTGCAGGAAATTTGCTTTAAAATGGTAAACATGTATATCAGCTCCATGGCAAAATACATACAAAAGTATATATATATAAGTATACTTATATACAAAAGTATGTGGACACCCCTTCAAATTAGTGGATTTGGCCATTTCAGCCACACCCGTTGCTGACAGGTATATAAAATCGGGCAAATGCAATCTCCATAGACAAATACTGGCAGTAGAATGACCTTACTGAAGAGCTCAGTAACTATCAACGCGACACCGTCGTAAGATGCCACCTTTCCAACAAGTCAGTTGGTTAAATTTATGCCCTGCTTGAGCTGCCCCTGTCAAGTGCTGTTATTGTGAAGTGGAAACGGCTTAGCAGCGATGTGGTTAGCCACACAAGCTCACAGAACAGGACTGCCGAGTGTGTAAAAATCATCTGTCCTCAGTTGCAACACTCACTACCGAGTTCCAAACTGCCTCTGGAAACAACATCAGCACAAGAATCGTTCGTCGGGAGCTTCATGAAATGGGCTTCCGTGGCCGAGCAGTAGCACACAAAGCCTAAGATCACTATGTGCAATGCCAAGCGTCAGCTGGAGTGGTGTAAAGCTCGCCGACATTAGACCCTGGAGCAGTGGAAACGTGTTCTCTGGAGTCATGAATCATGCTTCACCACCTGGTAGTCCAAATCTTGGTTTGGAGGATGCCAGGAGAAAGCGACCTGCCCCAATGCATAGTGCCAACTGTAAAGTTTGGTGGAGGAGGAATAATGGCCTGGGTTTGTTTTTCATGATTAGGGCTTGGCCCCCTTAGTTCCAGCAAAGGGAAATCTTAACGCTACAGCATACAATGACATTTTAGATGATTCTATGCTTCCAACTTTGTGGCAACAGTTTGGGGAAGGCCCTTTCCTGTTTCAGCATGACAATGCCCCCGTGCACAAAGCAAAGTCCATACAGAAATGGTTTGTTGAGATTGGGGTGGAAGAACTTGACTGGCCTGCCCAGAACCCTAACCTCAACCCCATCAAACACCTTTGGGATGAATTGAAACACTGACTTATTAGAGGGGGACTGCAATAAAAGTCTGCACATCCATTAGCTCTCCTGGAGGATGATTGACCACCTGATTGACCACCCTTGATGTAAAACGTTGCAACCAAATACATTTCATGCCTTTTGAAATCATTTACTCATTCTATATATCAAAGATCCCATGGCTATGGCAGGCTACAAATCTTTATATTTACTTTGCATGCTGACTAACATGTATTAAGTTGCAATACATTGGATGCCCAAATCAAGTATTTACAAAATAAGTTAAAGCCCCATAATCCAAAAATAAAGGCTAAATCTAATTTTTCCCCATACATTAATGTTCACGATTCACAAATTATTATTTTGATTCACATGATTCGATTCACCCCGATTGAACCGAATCCCAACTAATACAATGGCGAAGTGAATCATTCATTTTTCAAAAATATTTGTTTAAATTAATAATATGAACTTTGTATGGCCGTATTCACAGGTTTTAGTTAGTAGTTAATGTGTTCTCTATCATATTCGTCTGGCGCTATGCAGGTCCTACACGCAAACACCAATGTGCTAGTGTCATTCGAATCCTGGCTGATGTTGGTTTTTATTTACTTGATCAAATATTTTACAACTGTCCCTAAATAAATGACATAAACAGAAACTATGAAATTAATTCCCAGGACTTTTCGTATTTGATAATTTCCCCAAACTTTTCCTGGATTTTCATGACCGTATGAACCCCTGCAAGATGGGGGGGACTCTAAAATGTTCTCTATAATTCACCTGCACTGACCATGCCCATTGGCATGCCCACTACCTAAGCCCCTTTTGATCCAGAAAAAACCCTAAATACAGAGGTGTATTCATTACAGAAACCGTTTACGAACCAAACAGAGCAAAACGAGAGTTTCTATTGGACAAATGTAGGTAGGTCCCTCCCGTTTGCTTCCCTTTAAGAAAGGTTTTGCAACAGATTCGGCGGAATTCATCCACCCCAAGATGAAGTGTTGTTGATATCAATAGGTCTTGAGGTAGATCACTGGTTATATTGTTTGAAGTGACAAGGCACATACTGTAGCAATTAACATACTATTAATAGTTAACGGGACAGAGACTGATCATTCTATGATTTAGTCAATCTCAAATCTATTTATTAGTGCCGAATGCCATTAGCCATGAAATAGTCAGTCTATTGATGTTATTCTCAAGGAAAGCCCTACTGGATCCCCGTCTTTGTTGGTGAACACCACTCCTACTTTTCTTTGTTTGCTGAAGAGCAGAGGCCTAATTGAACTCCATTCCCTTGTTTACCTTCTCCGTTTGTCCTGTGTGAGCTGCAATTCCACCAGTCCAAACAGGGAGTAGAACCCAAACTGTACCAGGGTGAGGTACCATCCGAAGGGCTTGAAACCCTCCACGGAAAATATGAGCTCCTGAAAACAGCAGATAAAGTCTGATAAGTCTACTTTCAAGCCTGTGGTGAGGTAAATCACTACTTTTCCTGTAGCTTTCCACAGTATCCTCAGTGAGGCTTGCTGATAAAATGTCCCTGCTTAGCATGTGTCAACAACCAATTGTATGGTGAATCCGTCAGTCAATCAACCAAATGTAT
Source organism: Oncorhynchus keta (assembly GCF_023373465.1). Lineage (NCBI taxonomy): Eukaryota > Metazoa > Chordata > Actinopteri > Salmoniformes > Salmonidae > Oncorhynchus > Oncorhynchus keta. The sequence goes on along the minus strand of NC_068424.1, from coordinate 23,421,284 downwards.
TTTTATAAAGCCCTTTTACAACTGCTGTTTACATCTGTGATGACACAAATTGCTTTACAGGAACCAGGCGTAGACCACAAAGAGCAAGCAGAACAGAAGCGAAAGCACAGTGGCCAGGAAAAACTACCTAAAAGGTAGAATTCTAGAGCAGAACCTGGCTTAGAGGGGTGGCCGTCCTCTTCTGCCTGTACATGGTAGATATTAAGAGTACATTTAGCCATTAATTAAGGCCAGATTGTGAAGAACGTGTAAAACTGTCATTTACAGTAGTCTTGCCATAAACTCAAAAATACTATCCGACTACACCCACATCAGGAACGACCATTACAGCAGCCCCATGCCTAGCTGCTTTTAGCTAGGAATTAGCTTACAGTAAAACGGAAGTCACCGGAAGCTAAATACTTACTCTGCCGATTGTCCGTAGGGTTGGTCCTTTTGAAGGGGGAAATTGAGAAAAAAACATCTAATAGAAAATGTAAAAATAAAATAAAAAATACTTTCCAAACGTGGTTCTGTTGTAAACCCACTTCCTCTCTGCTTGCCTCATATCAAAATAAAAGCCCTGTATGTGTGCAATACATGCACAAAAAAAGCAAGAACTTGTGGGGGGACTTATATTTTGACATGACGTAAGCTGAGAAACAGCTCAAATAAAAAAAACATTCATTAATGCATTGTTGGGTTTATAATAATAATATAATATATGCCATTTAGCAGACGCTTTTATCCAAAGCGACTTACAGTCATGTGTGCATACATTCTATGTATGGGTGGTCCCGGGAATCGAACCCACTACCCTGGCGTTACAAGCGCCATGCTCTACCAACTGAGCTACAGAAGGACCAAGGTTTGGAGAAAGGCATTTCACTGTACTTGTGCACGTGACATAACTTAACTTGAAATACTACAATTTACCATAGAATACTACAGTACTTACTATAGAATTCTGTAGTAAACTGTAGTATAATGTAATTTGTCACAATACCAGAATTTTTATACCAGGTTTTTCATTTTGACTTTATACCAGGTTTTTCATTTGGACTTTATACTAGGTTTTTCATTTGGACTTTATACCAGGTTTTTCATTTTGACTTTATACCAGGTTTTTCATTTTGACTTTATACCAGGTTTTTCATTTTGACTTTATACCAGGTTTAGTATCACAATTAGGCTGTTCACGATACCAACATTTTACAAACGATACCAGGCCAAGTATGACGATAGTGAGTACCATCGCGATACCACGTGGCAAAACATTTGTGGCCTAGCATCCTGTTCTCCCCGTCCCCCAAAAACCTGTCACTGAAATTTACACTTCAACTCAAAACAACACATTGAATTTAACTTCACAATGTATAATAGAATACTGCATAGAATGGCTGATTTGCTTATATTTGCAAAGGCCTACCTATGATTTGGCTGGAGGAATGGGAGGAAGGAGTATATATCAGTGGAGGCTGCTGAAGGGAGGACGACTCATAATAATGGCTGGAACGGTGCAAATGGAATGGCATCATACCACTCCAGCCCTTACCACGAGCCCGTCCTCCCCAATTAAGGTGCCACCATCCTCCTGTGATATACATGCATAATGATCTGCATGTCATTGTGTCAGTAAGGATAAAACATTGCATGGAACCTTCTTTACTCTTCAGTTAACCCAGACACACACTCTCCTTCTCATGAGTAGCAGACCCTTTTCCTTTCTTCCTGGGCCAATCAAATTTGCCTAAACCTACTGTCAAGTTAGCAGGTTGTTAGCTAGCTAGGTAACATGACTGAACAACGTTGTTTGTTATTAAACCAATAATTAGCGACCCGGGATTAGTTTAATGGTTTGTGAAATTATATAAAATGCGCACGAATCCCAATAGAAATAAAAATAGGCATTTTCGGCAATATGGGTATTTTTTTAACCGTTTAGAGACTAGATGTCTTCTCTGCTGTAAAGCTGAAAGCACGCCGTGTCGCCAAGCACTGCTCCATTTTCCCTCGCTGACCCTCAGAGGATGCATGACATTGAACTTGCAAAGCCTACTTAGACTGATCTGTGCTCTTGGTCATAACAGGAGATGAAATGACAATGTATCAACCGTGCCAGCTTTGCACTCTGCTCTAATGTAACAAATGTACAAATCTAACAACAGGGTCTGAAAGTGGAATAGATGCGCGTGAAGAGAAGCAGGTGAGGGCTGGTAGAGGATGCAGCTGGCTGCCATGAAAGTAAAGTGGATATTGTCGGTCCTGCTCGTATAAGAGACTAGTTAGTGGCTGTTGCTTCAACTCAACTGACTTTATAAACATTTTGTAACAGGCGCCAGCAGGTTCTTTGGATCGGTAGGGCTGAAAAGGTTGGTAGTATCATATGAAATGGTACTAAGGTATTCTAAAATGTTGGTATCATAAGTATCATGACATTTTGGTATCCATGATATTACCATGGTACTAGTATACCGTGCAACACTTATGACAATACTCGATGCCATCACTATACTCGATTCCAAAACGATACCACAACAACAAAAATAAGACTTATTACATTTGGAGGTTAATATTATTACATTTGATACATTTTATGTCCATTTTTTGGAGACAGCCAAGTATGCATTAATTTATAAATTATACAGTCATACAATCAATTTGAAAGTGTTTTTACCAATCTAACTACAAAACAACATTAGGGTAATCATTTATTTAATAGGTAAATCTCTACTGATAAACTGGGTAAATCGAGATGTAGACGAGGTCTATTCACAATACAGGTGAATGCATAGTATTCAATAAGAGTGTGTGCATGCATTGAGTTGAGCCTGTTTTAGCTCATTTCATGGCGCTACAGATGACAAACAATACATTTAGGACTTATTTTATTGGCAACTACTAGGAGAACATATTGTACAGCATTTTCAAAGAAGAAGCAATCTCTTCTTTTAGAAAAGTGTGTGTTGTCTCTTTAAGAAAGTAGTAATTTGCGAGGCAAAATGTAGCTGTAGAATCTGACTTTGTGGCTATGGAATCTAGTGTAAACCAGACGGGATGCGGAGACAAAGAAGTGAATGAGTTTTTAGTGGCGAGGGGAACAGAGTGAATTAATTTAAAAAACAATCAGCTTTGAAATTAGCATATTTTGCGGTATGGTATCACAAACAAAGTACTAGGGTAGTGAATTGATGTTGCTTTAGCTGTAAGCTAGCAAGGAAAGTTAGACTACAATTAAAGCTGGAAGTTACCAGCATCGTCTTACATTGTAAAATAATTTTAGCCTGTATGGACATTGTTTTGCGAACAGTAATGAACAGTTTCAACATTTCTTCATGCCGTGTTGCATTATTCAAGTGTGTTAACTTCTGGGCAGCATGAGTGGGGAGCTAACAATGCAGCCCAGACAGCTCTAGCAATGAATGAGCATGTCGAGCAGGCTCTTTGCACTATAACAGGGCCGCACCGATATACATACTTGGTCCTCTGAGTCAGGTGAGACACATTAGACAGAAGTATCGAACTTTACAAAATTCTAGTACCAAACCGGTTTGGTACTACAGTACTGTCCACAAAAAAAATGCTAGTAAATACTACAGAAATGTCAGCAAATACACTACAGTCCGCAAAAATATATATATTTTTTTACTAGAGTATATACTACAGTATTTAATTTGCATATACAGTGGGGCAAGAAAGTATTTAGTCAGCCACCAATTGTGCAAGTTCTCCCACTTAAAAAGACGAGAGGCCTGTAATTTTCATCATAGGTACACTTCAACTATGACAGACAAAATGAGAAAAAAAAATCCAGAAAATCACATTGTAGGATTTTTAATGAATTTATTTGCAAATTATGGTGGAAAATAAGTATTTGGTGAATAACAAAAGTTTATCTCAATACTTTGTTATATACCCTTTGTTGGCAATGACAGAGGTCAAACATTTTCTGTAAGTCTTCACAAGGTTCACACACACTGTTGCTGGTATTTTGGCCCATTCCTCCATGCAGATCTCCTCTAGAGCAGTGATGTTTTGGGGCTGTTGCTGGGTAACATGGACTTTCAACTCCCTCCAAAGATTTTCTATGGGGTTGAGATCTGGAGACTGGCTAGGCCACTCCAGGACCTTGAAATGCTTCTTACGAAGCCACTCCTTCGTTGCCCGGGCGGTGTGTTTGGGATCATTGTCATGCTGAAAGACCGAGCCACGTTTCATCTTCAATGCCCTTGCTGATGGAAGGAGGTTTTCACTCAAAATATCACGATACATGGCCCCATTCATTCTTTCCTTTATACGGATCAGTCATCCTGGTCCCTTTGCAGAAAAACAGCCCCAAAGCATGATGTTTTCACCCCCATGCTTCACAGTAGGTATGGTGTTCTTTGGATGCAACTCAGCATGCTTTGTCCTCCAAACACGACGAGTTGGGTTTTTACCAAAAAGTTATATTTTGGTTTCATCTGACCATATGACATTCTCCAAATCGTCTTCTGGATCATCCAAATGCTCTCTAGCAAACTCAAGACGGGCCTGGACATGTACTGGCTTAAGCAGGGGGACACGTCTGGCAGTGCAGGATTTGAGTCCCTGGCGGCGTAGTGTGTTACTGATGGTAGGCTTTGTTACTTTGGTCCCAGCTCCCTGCAGGTCATTCACTAGGTCCCCCCGTGTGGTTCTGGGATTTTTGCTCACCGTTCTTGTGATCATTTTGACCCCACGGGGTGAGATCTTGCGTGGAGCCCCAGATCGAGGGAGATTATCAGTGGTCTTGTATGTCTTCCATTTCCTAATAACTGCTCCCACAGTTTATTTCTTCAAACTAAGCTGCTTACCTATTGCAGATTCAGTCTTCCCAGCCTGGTGCAGGTCTACAATTTTGTTTCGGGTGTCCTTTGACAGCTCTTTGTTCTTGGCCATAGTGGAGTTTGGAGTGTGACTGTTTGAGGTTGTGGACAGGTGTCTTTTATACTGATAACAAGTTCAAACAGGTGCCATTAATACAGGTAACGAGTGGAGGACAGAGGAGCCTCTTAAAGAAGAAGTTACAGGTCTGTGAGAGCCAGAAATCTTGCTTGTTTGTAGGTGACCAAATACTTATTTTCCACCATAATTTGCAAATAAATGCATTAAAAATTCTACAATGTGATTTTCTGGATTTTTTTTCTCATGTTGTCTGTCATAGTTGAAGTGTACCTATGATGAAAATTACAGGCCTCTCTCATCTCATTTTAAGTGGGCGAACTTGCACAATTGGTGGCTGATTAAATACTTTTTTGCCCCACTGTACCCTGCCCATTCCCCTCCCCCATGTCCCAATTTGTGTCACCGGTAAGTGAAAAACCTAAATGCCAAGTATAGACCATATATTGTGTAAACTATGGGTATAGAAAAGAGCAGAAGCTCTAAACTCTTCATTTGCTGTTTTAGTATTTATCCAGTAGATTTCCTCAAGTAGAAAGCTCCCCAAAGATAATAAAACAAAAACATATTGGTAAATACTACAGTAATATCCCCAAAACACTACAGTAAATAGTACAGTGTACCATACTAGTTTGCAAAAACACTACTGTAAATACTATAGTATACTACAGTCCGCAATTACTATAGTATATAGTCTTCTTTTTACTGCAGTAAATACTACAGTAAACTGTAAATACTACGGTATACTGCAGTAAATACTACAGTATTCACTAAAAGCAGCACAGTATTCACTAAAAACACTACAGTGAATAATACAGTATTCCTACCATAGCACACACTATAGTATTTTTGTTGTTGTCGGTTACATCACTGAGGAACTGCATGGGTCTACCCACGTTCTGTTAAATTCTACCTTCCATTAGCTGTTTTTTTCCCTCAAATTACCCCTGCATAAGGACCAACCTACAGACACAGTAAGTATACATCAAATTTTATATTTCAGCAACACTAGCGTAAATACTAGCATTGCTAAGAGCAGCTACCCCATGCCCTAATATCTGAACACTGAAGTAAACAGCTGAAAACAGTTGCAAAACGTTTCACAACTGTTTCTATTGGACAAATTCAGGCAGGCCCCTCCCTGTTGGCTTCTGTTTGGTTCCTAGTGAATACACCCTAGCTCTCGGCGTCATTCTGCCTTCTCCCTACAGTTCTCAGCCATTAGCTTCGCCCATGACTGCCTCAAGTGAACTACAATCTTGACACTGTGTTTTAACATTTAGAAAAGTCCAAAATCATTGCATGCAATACGGCTATCAAAAACATATGGTCCTTATCTTGCACCAGTGAGAAAGAATCCTTCAAATAAAAAACAAACACTTACTGTAGCAGTTTTGCACAGATCCATACTACACTTTTGCTTCACTTCCCGAGTTACGCTCACACACAGGTCTCGTCTACTGCCTGTTTTCAAGAAACAAGCACTGTAACAATGGCGATATGGCCGTGTAGGAACACTAGCCCTAACAAGGGTGTGTATCAATTTAACCTTTCATCTTTTTTGTATTATTTCTTGCTGATATGTAAGGTATGGTCCTATGCTTCCAAAACCGCAAGCGATGCATTAACAAATCCCCCCCAACAGAAGACGCCTTCATCCAATGATTCTTATGTGTAATCAAATGGAACTGAGAGTCATGATCAAGGGCTAAATACACCCCTTCTTACTTGTAGGTAGCCATAGATGAGGTAAAAGAGGAAGACACCCGCCGTGCAGATGCAGAACTGGGTAGCTGTGTTGAAGCTGCTCAGGTTGATGCCTAGCACTCTCAGCTCCTCTACAGACTTAATGTGCGGAGACATCATGACCTCGCTGGAAGACGGGATGGAGATAGACAGGTGCTTCCGGGCGTTGTTGTAGTTCATCAGGCCGAATTTGGCACTCATTGTGTCTGGGGATCAAATACAGTACTTAGGTAGTTTCAATACTTTGCTTTCTGTTGCAAAAGGATGTGACAGGCTATATATATATACTAAGGGTGGGAAGATGAGGAAGAAAATTGGTCTGTGTACTTGTATGCATAGTAGCCAACACGTTATTGTTTGTATCAGGTATCTATCACGGACACACATTGACCGATTCAAAACTGGCATAGCTAGATAGTAAGCTAGGGAATTTTACCTGTAACAAACAGGGACAACAGCTCAATTATCCGATATCCGTGGGCGTGTCGGGATTTTACTCCTTGAGATATACAGCACTACTAAACTAACTAACTATTTGATTGAATACAACAATGACTAACTGCTAGCTACTTAGATAGCCAATCTACCTATCTAGTTAATAACAACTAAATCCTAAAACGATCACTGAACATTTCAAAACACCAACATATGACATACATTCGAACTTCGACTTTATTAGCAACAGAGCTATTTTCTGCAATTCAAAATTACATTTTGCTAACTTCTTTACAAGCTTAACTATAACGTTTTATTTTTACTTAAAATTCGAACTAGCTACCTGGTTAGCTGCTACAAGCTAGCATGCTAGCTGAACAAAACTTCCGGGTTTGAAATGTGAATGCTGCGTTGTTCTTCAATCGATTCGGATTATTATAACGTTTCCAGACGTGACGGATCCATGTTGTTAACCTATTGTACTGACATTTTAATTATTTTGATGCGAAAGAACTGTAGCACATTTGCTAACTTGCGAACCGCTGCTGCTATCTCCTGGCAGCAGCCAACAACTTCCGCTGAGTGTGACTCGTCTCGAACTATGACCTCATTTCCCATTGGTGGAGGGAACAACACCAGGTCAGTTGAAAAATGAAATGCACCCAGCTACATTCGTATTGTAGCCTACTCAGTCAGTGCAAAACAGAAAAAAAAGTCATTTCTCATCACATCGTGCATTATAGTTTGCATTGAGAAGTTTGGTGTTATAGATATATCCACACCCTACCTACCTTGTCCAGCGCTGGATGGTCTATAACTTCTTAAACACATAGGATTACTTAATGTACACACCGGTCTTCTTGTGTGTCTGCAAATCATTTGTAAACAGCAGAACCAGTCCTTCCAGACAGTCTACTTTTCAAGGAACTGGAAGGTAAAATGCTTATTCATATAATCCTTTCTTGTTTTGTGTTTACTTTACTTTGTGTTTACTTTTTTTGCAATTCAGCAAATGGTGAAATATGAACTCACTGGACATTATTGACAAGAATCCCAGATAGAACATGAATTGCATGATTTTATATGGCACTATTGCTCACTAAATGCACCCTTTGTGCTGTTATTTTAGATTTTTTGATTCAATGACAACGAAGCAAAACCAGAGGCAAAACTTTGACATATCCCTTGTCTGACCGAGAAGGACCGATCCTGTCCTGTGTTTGATGTTGACTCTCCATAGGGCCTTAACAGCTCACGGTATGATCCCCTCTTCCCTCTGATCCCCTCCCCCAGCCCTTACTGTATCCCTCTGCCCTCCCTCCATCCCTCCTCCCTCTCCGAGCTGTCCAATTCTCTCCCTCTCCGAGCTGTCCAATTCTCTCCTTCTCCGAGTAGATGACATGGCTTTTCGGTCCACACAGGAGGTTAATTCACTCTAGGATGGCATTATTTCCTCCCAGCTCTTTGACAATATAAAAATTCAGAGTGGACAGCTCAATCCCTCTTCCATCTTAGATTTGATTGTAATGGTATTGCCTTTTGTCCCTAGGAGGCCTCCAGCCGCCACGGCCGAGGCTATATGACACTAAATAGCCAGGCTACAATTTTCAAAAAATTCTGTTAATAACTCATTTTGAATGGGAACTTGGGCGCTGCTTGGCTGGCCAGTCCGGTCACATCCCTTAACCCCCACTACTCACAGGTCACCTCCTATACCTAAAAGGAGCCCAAACGCTAAATGCAAGGGGTTAATTAATGTCTCTGAATTTACGAGTCCCCTACCTGTTACGCTGCATTCCAAATAACAGTCCCAAAGAGACACAAATGTCATATTTACAGCCTGGCTGTAAAAAAAAAGCTATTCAGCAATGCATGGTAGTCTGCATGGGGCTGACCACTTTCTTTTCCCATCAAACTTTACAAGTGTACCCATTCATCAAAAATGATGGATTTATGTAATAAAACCCATTTCCTCCCCATAAGACCCTTTTAAATAATAAAATAATTATTTATTGATTGTTAAAAAATGTACATAGTCGTGTAATGGCTTTGCACCAGCGCGCACAGGACGAACCTGTGATAAATAAAGGCCAGAAAGAGAGATGAAGGGAATGAAATGACTTCTGAACCAGTCAAATCTGGATTAAATATAGCCCCTTGCAGTTTGGATCACAAAGGACATTAAATCCTTTGGAGGCTCGCATGGACCTATGCATGTTCTTCTTGCATGTTCTTATTTGAAAGACAAAGTGCAGAAACAGCATCAAGCTGAATTGCCTTTTCAACTGAGACAGGTTGTTTGAAGACCACTGAACAAATTGAACATGGTTGTTTTAGTCATTCTGCTGTTGGATCGTTTTGAACTCAACTGTTGTAATGCAAAGTTTGAGCAATCAAGTGTGGCTTTGCAAAGATGACTCAAACTTAAATATCAATTGAGAGGGTGGTATTACAGTCTGAGAGCTGTCTTTCACAGTACCCTCCACTGATGACCTATATGTTTCTCCCCCTAACCCACTTGCCTGAAATTAAAAAGAAAATGACACACACACACACACACACACACACACACACACACACACACACACACACACACACACACACACACACACACACACACACACACACACACACACACACACACACACACACACACACACACACACACACACACACACACACACACACACACTCACCCTTCAACCCAAAGTGCCAACTTCAAAATTGGAAATACCAAAAGTAAAATTACACTGGTGCTCGTCTTATAAAAAATAATCCCTACATTTATTTTGTCATAAAAAACCCTATCTTTTTCCAACAACGGGGGAATGGACCTCTCGAAAAGGATTGCGGAACGGTATAATATCACCCAATCCTTTATAACATTGAGGGTTTCTTAATAACCCATTTATGTTTGCTTTTATCCCAGGCTAAAGTGCCTTCTCTGTTGTCTCTTTCCTGGGCTAGTCTGAAGCCTCCTGCATGTGACGGAAACAGATGCTATCTCCACTATATTACTTCTCAAAGCACTCATATCCTCTCTCATGTTATTTTCTTTGATCTGCTAGGCTTGCTGGTCTCACATTTTTTATTTTTCCTTTTTTTCACCATCCCTCTGCGAGTGACCTAAGAAAAGTGTGGCCATATTGGTGGTGTTACAGATGCTCAGAATGTACTTCATATATTCTGTTTTTGGTAAAAGGAATGCATTGTGTTGTGAGTAAGACCTAAGACCGATATTCACCATTAAAAATGGCTTTCAAAACTCAACTGTCTTCCTAAGTATTCAAGTAAAAATACTTATTTTGTCCATTTTCATTTAGTCCCTTAGCATTACTGTGAACAGTGAAATGTTGCTTTTTGTCTGCAGTATGACCAAAGCAAGTCCAGGCAATCCATATCAATTATCTGAATTTGACAACTGATGTAAGGTAGCCTATTATCTGATTCTATTTCTTGCTAAGAGCTAAACCATTTGAACATGTCTCTTTGGATTTATGTGAAATACCTTGGGACTGCTTCCCATGCCCCTTAGGCAACAGGTTGGTAAACATGAATTCCTTACCATATAGGCTTTACCTCACTACATACAATTGAATACACAGTTGTTATACAGTATTAACAATATAACATTTAATTTGTCACACGCACAGAATACGACAGGGGTAGACCGTGAAACGCTTACTTGTGAGCCCTTACCCAACAATGCAGAGTTAAAAAGTAAGACAATTAGCCAATACAAATGGAAAATAGTAACACTATAAAGAACAATAACTAGGCTATATAGAAGGAGTACCGGTATGGAATCAATGTGCAGGGGTACGAGGTAGTTGAGGTAATATGTACATGTAGGTAGGGGTAAAAGTGACACGGCAATCAGGATAGATAATAAACAGAGTAGCAGCAGTGTATGGGAAGAGTGTGTATGTGAACCAATGAGGGAAGAGAACCTAGTAAACTACTACATACTCGAACTCAGGAAGGCAAAGAGGCTTTGGTTTTCTTGTTTCTGTGCAACCAGGAGGGGGAAGCATACCTCTTTGCAAGTTGGACCAAAAGAGAAGGAAAAGAAAAGTAATTAAACAAGCAATTTGTTAGGAATGGTGTCTGCTTATCCAATCTGTAAATATGCATTTTTTTCTAATACATAGAGACAGAAAACAATGTGTTTGTTGTCTTCTCAGAGAAGTCGATAAATGACATGCATGTTTCATTGCGCATTCATTTAACCTGAGCCGTGTATATGAAGTAAAGGGATTGGGAAACAAATGATGTAGTGTCATTTAATTAAGAGTTTTGCTGTGAGCAATAATACTGTTTTTCACCTGACCTTTAACTACTTAATGGATTTGAGAAGCCATTACCTTACAAGATGTATTTTTCTAATTATTTTGAATATTGTCAGAAATATGAAACGTCAATCAAAATGGGGATTAGTGCAATTTTTGTACATTGTGCACTCATGGACTTAGAATGATACCAGGCCTGATATGTTTACAATCCTAGGGATATGTAACATTTATGCTCTCTGGCAAAGGCCTTTCACACGGTATTCTGATTTTAGCCTACATTTGCTTTTCATTTTCCATTATTCTCTTATATGTGTTATGATAGTTATGGAATTAACTATTACAATTTTAGTTTGAGCAATTAACCTGAATTCTAACCCTAATAAATGTTTAAAATATATTTAATAACTTAATATATGTCGTACAATATATTTATGATATATTGGGATGTTATTACTCACACCCAAATTGGCCCCTGATGCCTCCCATAGCCCCACTCCACCTGCGGCCCACATCTGTGATGAACGACACTGTGTCCCAGGGATTATCACTCAGCCTGGCACATTTAGGAACGCCGCTAAAGTGGCGGAGAAAGTTTATTTAGTTTGCCCTGAGGGCGTCCATGGCAACAGGCAAAACTTTGTGTGTGACGTCAGGCTCGTTTTAGTGTGGATCTAACTTAATAGTTTGGAAAGGACTGGCACATGTGGGCACATGGGCATAGTTTTTTAGCTGGCATCCCATTCCAGGTGCCAGGACCCCCATCTGATTGCACAGGGAAGCATGTAATCATCATGAAAGCCTCTGTGTGCGTTTCTCCTCTCCCCACCCCATAAACCAGCAAAATGGATTGTGTGGTCAGGAAGGAGAAAATGAAAGAAGAGAATGAAATTACAGACCTGGCTGAGTGCACAAATCATGCATATAATGTTTTATGGCTTGCCAGAAGAATTCAACACCTGTGGCTCACTGTGGCTGTAATTGCACGTGATGCACCAAATTTCAGGGCCCTTGTTTGTCTTGGCAAGGGCAGGTTTAAGAGAAGAACTGATAAGGGATGGAAAGGAGGGATCCAGGAACGCCTGTCGTTTAGTTCTTGTAAGACCCCTTTTGAACCACCCACAGCCCACACAGGGAATGCATCATAGAAGCTTAATTTACCATTGTAATTACGGTGTTTGTTTATCTTTACCTGGATTTGGTGGTAAAAGGTGGATGATGATTAATCAGATCAGGATGAGTTGAAATGGAGTGTAAGTTTGCTGTTAAGTTTAATTAAACAAGGCAATCAGAGAGCCATAAATTCAACACAGCGTGACCAGCCCTGTCTGAACCCGGTCCTGGGAAAGGCTGATTAACGCTGTGAGAAAAAGCCCATTCTGCAAAATGCAGGCTACTGTAACCTATCCAAGTACAACTGATTTCTCAAGAGTTGTTTTAATTAACCCAAGGTGTAGTAATAAAGAGCAATGTTAAGGAAAGATAGTTTGCCATAATATCACATTCTCTATTAAAATGACTTCTATTTAATTTGCAATCCTGAAAAATCTCTCCACTTCTATTTAATTTGCAATCCTGAAAAATCTCTCCACCGCTATGTATTATCTAAAGTTTTATTCATTGTCTCATCTCTGAGACAGAACAAGTATTGGAGGGATGGATGACTAGATCTCAAACAAGACAACAGCGTGAGACATCCGAGAGCGCTCTCTCTCTCTCTCTGTCTGTCTCTCTCTCTCTCTCTCTCTCTCTCTCTGTCTCTCCCTCCCTCTCTCTCTGTCTCTCTCTGTCTCTCTCTCTCTCTCTCTGTCTCTCTCTCTCTGTCTCTCTCTCCCTCCCTCTCTCTCTTTCTCTCTCTCTCTCCGTCTGATGCTTGAGCCAAATTGATTACCGTACTCCATCTGCATCAGGCTGGCTGCCTCCTGTGCTCGCCACGTCGTGCCTACAGCCCAGAGTTAGTGTACAATTACATATAGTTTAATATATCTGCTGAGCACCTTTAAACAAGCATCACAAGTCCAGGAGGTGATTTGTCTTCCAGCGCCATTACTCCATCTTGATAGGCAAAGATTGCTCCTAGCCATGTTTAAGCATTAAATAGTGTATTATTATTTCACATAAATCAAGCTGGGATGTAAGGGGGATTCATAAATGTTGCATTTCTCTGACAGTATTTTAAACCCCTTTCTCCACAGCGTGGTGGAGTTTCAGAGGGAAGCAATTCTACTCCCTCACTCCATAGTACATTAGGGATAAGCATATCAGGGAGGTATATTCAAAACAATGTATAATGCAGTTTAGATTCAGTTTAAACTACTTGCAACACATTTGTCATTACTGCTGTTCCCATAACAAGAACTACTACTAATGCTGCCAACAACTACATACAACAATAAGCCTACTCTTACTAATTTTATGCACTTTGAGATGATTCTATAATGAATAGCACTTTATAAATGTAATGAATTATTATTATTATTATTATTACTATGCTATCAAACTGTTATTGAAATATTGGTGGAAACTGTCGACGCTATCGTCATGCAGTTGCTGTGCTTCTCTTCACACCTAGGATGTGATGTCACACTTGGTTCCTTTTCAGCCAATTTTTGTGATTCTTTTTGGTGCAGTGTGAACACTCCAAAGTAACTCAGACCCCTGAAAAGAGCCCCCAAAGCTAACCGAACTGAGACCATCTCAAGAGGTGGTCTGAGTTCGGTTTGCCTGATTTTTTTTTAGGACAATGTGAACGCAAAGCATCCCAGGTGCGCTTATCATTATTCCCTGACATTGGTGTCACAAAAGAGAGATGATGATGATGTGCAGGTTCACAGGAAAAAAATGTGTGCTGTTTTTGGAATTTGATTAGCGATTGTCAGTGACGCACAGAAATTCCAAAATGTGTGGAGTTTTTAGTTCAGATTATTTGTTTGCCATATGTGATCTATAGGCTAAGAGAGCTTCATAAGCTGTTTATTGATTGTGGGGTTTGAATAGTGTGAGAAGACAATATATTTGGTGAAAATTACAACATAGGGTTCAAAATCTATTCGAGCTCTTAAAGGGACAGTAGCCTACCTTGGGTGTACAATGTTCAATTGCAGCTTGATTTATTCTGCAGTCATTCTATTGCTATTTATTCTGTTACCAATCAAATGTACATGTTAATAGTATCTTCTGATTACAGTTATTATGTCTCATACTTTAACTAAATGCAATTTATTAGCTTCAAAATATAAGTAGGCATATCTAGCTGTCCGACAACACATTCTGATTTGAATGGCTTGTCCTGCACTGTTGTAAAAACCCAGAGTGCATGTTGGGAAAAGATCTTGGTTCCTTTCTAAACATAGCAATGTGAATGCAAAGAGGACTCGGTCCACAAAATAGGTAAAGTGAACTGGCAAGAGTTGAGTCCTCATTCAAAGGCAAGGTCAGTGTGAACACAAAGAGAACTGAGTCCTTTGCTTTTGTTTACCCTGGAGTTCACTCTAAAGAGGACTGAGATCGGTTCTTTTAAAGAGGACTATGTGAAAACGGCCTAAATTATAGCAATAATGACAACTCAAAGTTAAGTCAAAATTATGTTTTATCACTTTGTTGGACAAGCGCCCCTGCTCATGCAGAAACTCTCCCCAGGAAAGGAAATGACTTCATACAGGAAATGGGATGTCAACCCTACACATGGACAGGAATACGGTGATTTAGTCAAAGTGACAAAGGCCTTTTTTCTCAATTCACTGCAAATTGACTGTAAAACACAGGCTACAATGATAAGTTGTTTTGGTTACTCCGATGACACTTCACACATTCAATTATATTTCCTGTATTTTTTTGGCAGTCTAATTATTAACTCTGCTGTAACAGGCTGTAGTTGACAGAAGTAGAGGGAGGGGAGTGGACTTGGGTTAGTTAGGGTGCCATGTTAGAGTTGTTCGTTGATAGGGACTTGGTACTATACTTATTTTATCCAGCTAAAGACAATAAAAACGAGAGGAAATCCTCTGAATCTTCACAAACAAATCAATTTCACTCAACCACGTCAAAATGTAGCTACGCAGTAAGCTCTTGCATTTAACTTTTGTGATTTGAATGCCCGCATAACTACAGTACAACTTAATTAAAACACACTTTCACTTTAAACGTGCTTATAATTTTTTTATACATAATTATTTGCCCAACTGGCCTCAGGACATTTTGGTTGCAACAAAGCCAGTAAAAGATATTGTAAAAGTCATTGCAAATTGAATTGATGCCAGGACAGTGAGTTGATGAGGAGGAAAAAAGACCCAAGAAAAATGTCTTTGAACAGGTTTTTGCTTGCAGGAAATATCGCTGCTGGAATGGTATTCTTTCTGAAGTGTTTCATGGCGATAAGAAATTCTAAATGATTAATTGGAGAAGATGGCACACCTATTCAGCTCCCATGACATCATCTAAAATGGCCAATTCTCTGCAACACAAAAGAAAACATCTTTAAAAAATGAATAATTTCTCCTAAACAGCTATATTTATTATAAAATAACGACATCTACGGTCTAAAATATGTTGGTTTCAGATTAAGAAATAGGTATCCTAATAACCTTTTGCTGATCCATTTCTTCCCTCTCTTCAAGTCCTATCTGATGGAGTACAGTAGGGGACAAGGGATCATGGTCTGTATATGTGGGAAACCTGGTTTCCCTGCTGCCTGTCTTCTCTCTCTCGACCCGGGGGCGAATGTTTCTGCCTTGACGTGTGCCGGCTGCAGCATTTCTTCACATGTACTCTCTCCTCACCTATATCCTGGAAACTTTGGCCTGTCATGATTCTCTTGATCACTCTCTTTTGACTTTCAAATAGACGCACGCCGGCGAGAATACCTGGTCGGGTAAACGCGGGGTTAAGCTGAATCAACACAAGCCAGACACCCCTGTCTGTCATTTTGGAACCTCATCATGTCTAGCTAGAAGGAAGCCATTGAACTATTCATATAAGATGAAATGTCAGCAAAATCTCTGGCCTCTGCTGAAAATGTATGCATACATACTGTAAAGCCTAGAATGTACAATAGCCATGAAAACCAGAGAGGAGATTCCCTTGGCATTAGATTTGGTGTTTGGTTTGTCATACTGGAACAGCATTCTACCTGTCTATCATCATACCATGGCTGGGTGGGTAAGGTTCAACCTTTTCAAGTGAACTTTGTTTTGGTAGATCTGCGTCATTGGAAGCCAATACAGTCAGAGCCCTGTGATGAATTGTTTGCGGTTCACCACTTCAAAGACACCTCATTACCGGTTCAACTTCTTTCATGCCCTTCGCCACCTGTCCTCAGACACACACACTACCATGCCACAAACATGGCCTGGCTTAGTGCAAAAAACTATTGACAAAGCAGTGTCATTATTGAAATTGTTTTTCAGAAATGATTATTATTATTGTTATTATTATTATTATTACAGGTTACACACATACACACATACATATACACACTCATAACAGATTTCAGTAACACAACGTTAAGTTGTTTCTCCTCTCTGTTATCTCCACCTTCCTTTTTGCCCTTTGGTGAAACATTTTCTTGGCATGCATGATCTCATTTAACTTTGATTTCCTTTCTCCAGGACTGCATTCTAGATGTTTCCAATTTCCAGGCCATTCCGCAATTTTCAACTCCAATGAGAGACAACACATGCTGAAATGGCTGTTTAGGTAAAGTAAGGAATTGGTAAGTGATGATTTTAAATGCTGTCTCAGATAAAATGGACGATTTGTGGTAGATAAGGATTTGCCTTTGTAAAAAGCAGGAAGCTTGTGTGGCTCATTTAATCTGTTTTGATGTCGCTTAAATGTATGTTGTATCTTACTCTGGAAACTCTGATCGCCACTCACAGTAATACCTCTTTAATAAACGTTATGAAGAGGAATATGATGCAAAGCTATCTAATGTAATTCTGAAACTGGCTTAAAATATATTATTTAGTATACTGAAAACAAATGAAGTTATACTGTGTTGTATATAGATTTTTTTTTACTGTGTTGTATATTGATTTTAAAGTATTTTGTTTGGTTTTAGATGATGAAATAACATTATGCTGATGTTAGGCATGCTGTCTGAATGTCACTACAAACGCTCATTTACTATGTACAACACTATAGATTTTATCTCGTTATTTATTACAGTACACATGTACCATAATATAATGTAAATAACAGCACAATAGCAATAAGAATGCTCTAACCCTATCATCATTTAACTTCTGTATTAATTCAGAGTTAATGTTTACATCTGAACTCTTCACTAATTTGTTTATTAGTATGTTCATTCATTTTTTTATATTTTTTTTTACACAAAGTCAATATTGAATTATTTTGTGAATTAACAATGTCTCATTTTGTATTACCCTGTCAGTCAATTAATGCTTTTTTGACTTGCCCAAATAGTTTTCTAAAATCTAAAATAAAAGTGATTTTTGCAAACTTTTTATACTTATTATCACTCATTTGGTGTATGTCTTGGATGTCATTACCATAACTGAGAGTTGATAATAAAAACTATTCCGTGCAGACTGACCATAGCTCTTTGTGTGTGTGAACTATTTGTCTTATTCTTGATTTGAGCTAGAAGTGGTCTTATCAAAACCAACTCAATAAATCAATCCCCCCCCCACATGGTAACAATAATACTATTTTCTCTTTGTAGGCTTTCTTGTTTGTGTTGTCTCACATCTTCTGAATATTTGTTCTTGATTAGCATCTGGACTGTGGAGAATGTGTCCAGCATGTCGAACCTTTTGTTCACTGAAAAAAAGGACTCAGTGTCTGAATTTAAAGGGGTTTGTATAATCCCAGAACCAATACCATCAAAACCAAAGGATTCCCAAAATTGGGTTTTCAGCACATTTTCAGAAGAACCTGAAAATTCTCTCTCTCAACTCTGTCATAAATCTAGTTCCCATTTCCATATCAATCGGATTAGTTCCAAGACCAGGGAAGTAGGTGTAATGTAAGTAACCATACACATTTTAATATAGGACATCAAAACATGAACATGCACAGCTCTGTGAAGATGATGTGAAATCTCTGTTTTTGAGCTTCAAGGCTTTTTTATTTGAAATGTGCTGTACGACGCAATATTTCAACATTTGTACTGCTGTCATTCTAATTTATGTTTAAACACACTCACAAATTAAATGTTAAATTAAATGTTATCCCCTATTCAATAGCTGTGCTTCCACCACAATTATACAGTTAACATATTAAAGCAATGACTTCTGTCAAGTTGAAAACATTAAACTTTTTCTCATCACCTTTACGCATACATTACCTTAAGTCAGTCACACACACACACACACACACACACACACACACACACACACACACACACACACACACACACACACACACACACACACACACACACACACACACACACACACAGTCTTGTGTCGAGCCTTGTGGGGGGACACAATTCAGTCCCATTCAATATCCTATTTTCCCTAACCTTAACACCGAAACCTAATCCTAAACATAACGCTAGCTCCTAACCCTAAAACTAACCCTAAACCTAATTCTAACCCTAACATTAATTCTAACCTTAACCCTAAACCCTCTAGAAATAGCATTTGATTTTTTGGGGAACTAACAAAATATCCCCAGTTGGTCACATTTTTGTTTGTTTACTATTATTATGGGGACTTCTGGTCCTAACAAGTATAGTTAAACACACACACACACACACACACACACACACACACACACACACACACACACACACACACACACACACACACACACACACACACACACACACACACACACACACACACACACACACACACACACACACACACACACACACACAGAGCAGGCCACTGTCCAGTAGATAAACATAGACTACAATGCTTTAACTGGCATGCCACAGCCAAATAAAAATGGGGGAGTGCAGGCAGGGCAGCTAGCTGGTGAGTCACGGCAGGATTATTCAGCAGTCTGTGTCTGCTGTGTGACTGAGACTGAGAGCAGTGGCTCTCCCTGTCTGGACGGAGATGGATGTGTGTCTGCGTGCTCAACGCGGCCCAGTATGACTCCCTTGTAATTGAAAACTGGGCTTTGTTGTCTGGGGATTTGTCCTCTATAAAACAGCTTCAAAACAGGAAAACCAATAGTGGGAATAGAGCCCCTAACGTAATTAATTTTGGGACTATTATTGCAGGAGGAAGAATTCTAATCAGTTGCAGATTCCTTCCTGTTTGGTTATCGTGACCGTAACCAATTACAAGTGAACTTTGTGTTACAGTTTCACTTCCTGTGCTACCCAAATAGTGGTCAGGCCCGGGATTGCACAGGCGAAAGACAAAAAAAAGAGGGATTGAGAGGGAGCAAGAGAGAGAGATATTTACAGATGTCATAAGTTTGACAGTTTAATTGCAAAAAGCCGCATGCATCTCTGACCCCTGAATAAAGCACATAGCATGTGCCCTTGAGCTAAACGGAGAAGTTTTTGATTTGGGCTCGCTTTCTGGTGGAACCCCTCCTTCTCAGCTATAGGGCGAGGCTAGACCTCTACAACTGAGGAACAACGGACTGAAGCAAAGTCTGAAATATGGAAATGCATAGATAAATCAATTTATGATCATATCAAGGCACAATTTGGCATTTCTGTTTCCTCCTAATTCAATAAAGCCCATAGCACAAAATAAGTAAAGGTAGAATACATGAGAATATCTAGATTAGCATAAAGGGTAGAATTTTTTCAGTACAGAGATGTAACTCAATATGCTATGGTACTTCCTTACAAATTCTCCACACTTATTAGGGTAGGAACTACTATCGCTGAGGGCCTGCCAAGCTGGTATACTATAGGTTACGGCATATTACAACAAAATGGCCCCTAAGTCAATCATCCTCTTTTCGTTTGGGAGATACTTTTAGAGTTTCACAAGAGGAACACTGCTTCAAGACCATTGTCAGTCTCTCTGGTCTGGGCACCAGCGCTCTCTCTCCCCTCAGAACATGGGGAAGCAACGGGCTAACCAGGGCGCTTGCCACCGAGCTCTCCAGAGTAAATTGGTAAAAACCTGACCTGCCAAACCCAGCTCCCTTCGGCTTGATCTCCTTCCTCCTTCAATTCTCCCCCAGCCTCCTGAGAGCCTGTTCCCATGGTCGCGGGCTCTAATAGTTTTTTGGCACATATAAATTGCTCTATTCCACCCCAGAGGTCTCTCTAATTCACTTTTGATATCATTGTTTAGATGATGTGGAATTATGGGATGGCACTGTGGGATTGGGATTGGCAACGTGACATTAATTAATTTATTCTAGTTTGATAATGATAAGACACCCCCCACCCCATAGATCACAGATAAATATTGACATTTAAATATGAGCTCATATGCTTAATAAATTATGCATTTTGCAGTTTTGCCTATATTTGCTTGATAGTTCAATAACATCCCATTTAGATGGTGTAAAATATGTACACTTTTCTGTACTAAACCTTCGTAAATGTTACTTAAAATCGCTAAATTTTAACTAAATAAATACATTTAAACCCAACTACCCCGCCTATGGTTATGTAGTGTAACCAGAAACACATAGTATCCATAATGCACCAGTGGAATGAGAGTGATGCTGTACATAAGCGGGTATATAAATGTATATTCCCTTGGAACACTATAGTGCTTCTCCAAACATGAAAAATGGGACAAGTGCCATATTATTCAGTGTGAACACGAGGACCCAACTCGCTAAACTAATACAAGCACCACCAAATCATATCCCGGGCCTGCTGCCTAGGATCATTTCAGAAACAAACAGTATCCCCTGAAAGGATTGATTCTGTTAGATAGTACATTGATCACCTACATAGCCTCCAGAAAGAAGATGGCTTTACAAGCAATAAGATGTGAGACAATTATATTATTTTAGTGAAATAAGACAGAGTACAAGCGCCGAGTGCCAATAGCCCAGGCAGCCCTTTGTGGTTAGCTCGTGTGTTTGTGCTTCATCCTCAAGTGGCATGGTAATCCACTAAAGTTTCCCAGCTCTGGTTCCTCAATGCAATCAGGATGCGAAAGCTCACCAGTGATTGCGTTCATTTGTAAAAGCATCCAAGCCAAAATTGAACCCCAAGGCTGATAAACTATAAAGATGCTGATCAGGGTGGGAGCTAAATAGACTACACTGTAGGGCAGGAGGTGTCAGCGAGCCATCCAAAAGACCAATGACTCTGTGTACCTTATTCCAAACGGTGCTGCTGCCCAGAATACCAACAAAAGGAAGAAAAAATAAGGGAAACATATAAAACAACTGCAGGATTATTATTCATCCCCTAGCATCTTTCGAGGGAGCACATTTTCAATTTAACAGATTAACAATTTGGAGATGTTCTTTGTGGACCTCATTAGATGGAGTTTATTCATTGTGGGAGTAGCTCTTATGAAGCAACATACTTTTATTGATCCTTGGGGGTTAATTTTGAAAATGTATGCAAGGAGTGACTGATTTTAAATTAGGCCCAGGAAAACATAAATGACTCTCAACCTAGACACAAAACTCTAATTATTTTATATTACGATATACAACTATTCCTTTTAGACCATAATAATCAGCCATTTCAAAAAAATAATACTATAACTGCTTCTAATATATCTCCTACTACCTCTTTATTATCTCAATTTAATATTATATTTCTTTATTTTAATTTAACACACAACAACACCTATTTGCATACTTTAATGATAGCAGTGTAGTTATTTCAAAGACATGGTATTGCACATAAATTGGAGACAGAGAATAGAAAGAGGGCCTGTTTTCTCTTTCAATTCTCGGGGCCCCTGTGCTAAAATGTCAGAGACATCACCATTAGAAGCGAATTCCAGGAGCTATGTGAATGGGACGATTGAAGACCCAGTTTGATTGACAGGTCTACCTCTCTCCCTCTGCCCCCAGGGTGATTGACAATGTGGTTCATCTCACATTTTGTGACTGAACTAATCCAGTAAATTCCTACCAGACGGTACACAACTCAGCAGAGACCTCTCTTCTCCAGGTGGACTTTTATCTCCTAAAATAAATATGTTTTTCCATCTACGACTCTAAAAACAAACAGAGTATAATTAAGTGTAAGTACATAATTAAGCAAGTTTAGAAAGTGCTAGTTTTCAATAAATTAAAATGTGTGCTAATTACATATGGGAATAATTCCTCCTGTTGTGCTAATGATTAATATTGTCATAGGTGTCTCAATATGGTGCCAGTGTTGAAATTGGATCACCTCACTGGAACGATTGATCTCTTGCCAAGTTCAATAATTAATTTGACTACTTCACAATCACTGCCACACAACTATCTCAACACATACAGTGCCTTCAGAAAGTATTCATGCCCCTTGACCTTTTCCACGTTTTGTTGTTACAAAGTGGGGTTAAAATGGATTTAATTGTCATTTTTTTGGTCAACAATCAATCTACACAAAATACTCTGTCAAAGTGGAAGGAAAAATTTAACAAATGTGTGTGTGTATATATATATATATATGAATGTAAACACAAATATATTTTGATTAGATAATTATTCACCCCCTGAGTTAATAGAAACACCTTTGTCAGCGATACAACTGTGAATCTTTCTGGGTAAATATTTAAGAGCTTTGCACACTTGGATTTTGTTATATTTGCCCATCAAGTTGGTTGTTGATCATTGCTAGACAGCTTGCCATAGATTTTCAAGCAGATTTAAGTCAGAACTGTAATTAGGCCACTCAGGAACATTCAATGTCGTCTTGGTAAGCAACTCTAGTGTAAATATGGCCTTGTGTTTTAGGGTTATTGTCCTGTTGAAGGTGAATTTGTCTCTCAGTGTCTGTTGGAACGCAGACTGAACCAGGTTTTCCTCTAGGATTTTGCCTGTGCTAAGCGACATTCCATTTCTTTTTATCCTGAAAAACTCTCATGTCCATGCCGACGACAAGCATTCCCATAACTTGATGCAGCCACCACCATGTTTGAAAATATGGAGAGTGGTACCCAATGATGTGTTGTTGGATTTGGCAAATATTAATATACATTTCTTTGACACATTTTTTGCAGTATTACTTTAGTGCCTTGTTGCAAACAGGTTGCATGTTTTTGATTTGTTTTCATTCTGTACAGGTTTCCTTCTTTTCATTCTGTCATTTAGGTACATTTTTTGGAGTAGCTAAAATGTTGTTGATCCATCCTCAGCTTTCTCATATCAGAGCCAGTCTTTGTGGTTGAATCTGTGGTTGAAATTCACTACTTGATAAAGGACCTTACTGTATGTGGGGGGTACAAAGATGGAGTAGTCATTCAAAAATCATGTTAACCACTATTATTGCACACCTAGTGAGTCCATGCAACTTACATTTGTTAAGCAAATGTTTAGTCCTGAACATATTTAGGCTTGCCATAATAAAGGGGTTGAATACTTTTTGACTCAAGACATTTCAGCTATTCATTTTTTTTTCATTTATAAAAATGTCCAAAAACATAGTTCCACTCTGACATTGTGGGGTGTTATGTGTAGATTAGTGACACAGATCTCAATTGAATCCATTTTATTTTCAGGCTGTTACACAACAAAATGTGGAAAAAGTCAAGGGGTGTGAATACTTTCTGAAGGTACTGTAGTTCTTCACCCACAAGGTGTTCAGTGTGTCCTCTTGACCTGTAATTGGATGTAGGCAGTTCCTCACACAGTTGCCACATCACATCTCTATCCACGCTGCTGGCATTCAACTGACGAAGATGAAGGCATCCACAAAATGGATTGAACCCACAGGACTTTCACTATTATGTTATTGTGCAATGTATAATATGTGTAGTTACCTGATCGTCTGGGACAACTCCTTGACTGTTGTGGCCAATCTTAATAGGGAAAATAAAGAATGGAATGAGAGGTGTTTTCATTAATCATCATTACTAAAAGAAGGTCTGCATTTAGTCATAATTAATTGCACGGTGAGGTTAGTCAGACACTGACTAACCCTAACTCTTAACCTTAGAGTACTGGTATGCACATAATCAGTATACGGTGAATAGGCTTAGTGTACTGAAAATGTGGGGAATGAAGCAAGTGCAAACTTACTGTAGTAACTGAGTCACTTTCCAATGCAAAGACTTGTTATCAATTGCCTCCCAAGACCAGAACTTGGACCTTAGATCGATTTGCAAGACATGGACAAGTAGCCTTGTGGAAGACATCCATAATCACAAATTGAGATCGAGATCCACTATCTGATTGTTCAGGAGCTTTTTGCAATTGAAGACAAAGGGGTGGATATATGATCTGAAGTGAAATGGAGGACAGCACATACATGAATACATGAATACCTTCACTACCAGAGGAGGCTGGTGAGAGGTGCTATAGGAGGACGGGCTCATTTCCCCCTAATAATCTTTCACGGAGGCCCGTACTGTAGCACTCATGTCTGGGACATGACTCTGCGGCCCTGTGTCTATGTATTTGGTTGTACTGTTTGTGTGGCTGAGGTGGCTAAATCAAGAGAACAAAAGTCTAGCGTGAGAATCAGGTGTTCAACCAACCTGAGAGAATAATGATGAAAGCCAAAGGAGCCAGTTGTGACAATAAAAAAGAAAGATAATAGACCACCGCAAGAAATGAAAGAAAATGAAGAATGACTCCTACAAGAGGCAAGTATGTATGAGGTTTTGCACTTTCTAAATGGTATGTCTTTGAAGTCAAAGGAGCCCTATGGGTGTGGCTGTTCACGGTTCCAACATAAATCTCTTCATGTTATTATTAGCATCTCCCTTATTGTGTAGAGGCAGTGATGTCAAATATTCAATAATTAAATGAAACTATTTCAGAATACATGTATATGCAATTAAAGGGGTAGTTTGACCAAATCTGTGATATATAGGTTACAAGCGCGTATGATAGACTTAAAAATGTGAAAGTGAACAAGGTAAAAGTGTTGATACACCACATTCTTGTAGGGGAAACGCTATATTTTAGGACCTCTGAGGATATATCTTTTGAGAATATAATTGTTGATGGAATGAGTGGAATGATTCAAAATTCATGTAATTATTTCTTGACACAACCAATACATCTGTCACAGTGGCTTTTTTTTTAGTTGAAATAGTTTGAAAAAGAAAAGGGCGAAAAAAACGACTAATGAGGAAACCTTACTGCAGGGGGTTTCTGCTCTACTGACTATCATATTAATGTATTCCTCTGTGCATTTAACGGATCATCAAACACTTAACTTATTTTCCATATTTCCCTCTGAAGACATGACTGGACACTGGTGTCTACCTTGCCCTCCACAGTAATGAAGGGCATTCATTATCCACACCTGATTAGATGGCATAGTCATGTACCAGACCTTCTATCCAATTCAACCCAAATATTACTGTCATGTTTGTTTATTGAAAAATTATATTGATTCGGTTCTATCTGTTCTATTATGATTATTCAGTTAGTAATTATAGGTCATTAGTAAATACGTGTATATGTACTTCATAAACATTTATTACAATAACCTGGACTCGTGTATACAAATTATGAATGGCCTTATAGATCAACGAACTGTGTCCTATGTGACTCAGTTGGTGGAGTATAGTGCTTACAATGCCAAGGGTTGTGGGTTTGAGTCCTGCTGAGGCCACCCATAGGTTTTTAAATGTTTTTAATTATGCACGTAAGACGCTTTTAAACGTCTGCTAAATGGCATATATTATATAACTATAATATCATGTAATAATGTTTATATACAGTTTATAAGCAGACCTACACATACTAGTTTTCCTATACTTCTTCTATGGGGAGACTGTAGTGTTCTCAACATGAGCATATAAATAAAGCCGAGGTCCTCACACAGTGGGGGAAAGAGCATATGAGTCCTGTTTCTCTTTCTTTCTCTGTGTCTGTCTCTCCCTCCCTCCCTCCCTCCCTCCCTCCCTCCCTCCCTCCCTCCCTCCCTCCCTCCCTCCCTCCCTCCCTCCCTCCCTCCCTCCCTCCCTCCCTCCCTCCCTCCCTCCCTCCCTCTGTGTGAATCAGTGAAAGTGCCTAAAGCTCTGGTGACTGGTGGTGTAATCTGTGCCTGGCCTCTCTCCACCTCCCAATAGCGCTCCCTCTGTCTGTCTCTCTCTTCCTCTCTCCACCTATCCACACATGAGAGATTGACAGTCATCACTGCTCTCCTTTTTTCTCTGGCAGACAGATGAAACCTACTCATTACAGTGGATTGGGAACAGAGTCAACTGAGAACTGACATTTGTTTTGGTGACTGCTATAGGACAGACTAAACATGCTGGATCATGCTCTTCACTGTCTTGGTAATTGCTTCAGATTTAATTACCATAAATGTTTTACCCTATGATACTATTTCACTTTGTTTACATTATTGTCATAAAGAATTACATTATACAAACGTAATACATTCAAATTGATATTTCATTATTGGAAGGTTTAAATTGCTTGATACCTATAAGTATTTGGGATTTATTCATAGAACTAGAAGATGTTGATCACTTTGTTGTCAAATGGCTAACTTGAAAGATACCATGCTTGGACAAAAGCCCAAAACAAAAAGCTATTTCTTGCAGTTGTCCTTTTGAACAATAAACTAAAGAGCATGGATGCCAAATATTGGTTTGAATGTTTTGAATGTTTTGCCTATAGCTGTTCCAGAAAGAGGCAATGCCCGATTAATCATGCCCCACCAGGCCGACAGCATGCCATTTCTACACAATAAATGGCATTACACTAAACTAAGCTCACACAACCTATGCAGATAACAGAGCCATTCATTTTAACATGCGCATGCTAAACCTGCCTGATAAACGATATGCCTAGCAGCACTTCCGTCCATATTTTATCACGGGAAGACACCGCTCTGCCTATACCCAGATTTCCCTATTCCAATGCAGATTCAGGCACAGATCTCCTCAACCTCGAACCGGCCTGGCTCCCATAATTAACTTTTAAGGAGAATGATTGTTTTATGTCAAAGACGACAGAAGACACTGTGGTAAAAGTAAAATATAGATATTGTTCATTTACCACAACTCACAGGAACAGATTTTTCCATAGGTAGTCATAACCACAGAGGTAACATCAGAACTTTGGGAATAACTATAGTGGTAACAGGATACATCCTTGTGGAGCACATATCCAAGATTTTTGACAGATACCTTGACAGGCCAACTAGTGACCTGCTCTGAGTTGAGACCTGTTGGCTGAGCCTATAGCATCCAGGCCCTGCTCTTCTACATTAACCTCCCATAATCATGCTGAATCCCCCTCGTAGGCCTTGGGTGACGTCTCGTCTCACAGATAGGAGGGGTTCTGTGCATGCCTTTTGTTAAAAGGTATCATTAATAGCTCGGCTGTGACCTCTGACCATCCCTTTAAATCATTAGGGGCACTGGTTGTAGAGCAACTGCTGGTTTCTATTTACCGTCCCCACAGGAGTTTTGAAAGCCTCTGCCTTCCACGATATCACTGCTGGGGAGAATCACTGTCTGTTGGTCTGGCAATCTACGAGTTGGATTTTACTGAATGTTATTGACTGTGGATGTAATGTCTAAAAGTTAGTTATTGATATTTTAGATTTTAACAGTCGTATGTCATAGGCAGCTGCACAGAGATTTGGTCTCTCTCCATCACTTGGCTGACCTGTGTGACCAGATTTACTATCACCTTCTCTGTTATTGTTATTATCTTATTTCTTACTTATGGCGATGCAACATAACAAATTGTATTTTTAAAGGCCTCTATTTTTAATCCCACTTCCTGTCACTGTAGCATTCCACAGTAGTTGACACTATCTCTGGTCACAGTGTGTAACCCAAAACTCAGGTCTGGGGGATATCAGTGTCAGCTGAGATCCACAGGAGTCAAATCTAAATTTGTCTTTATCATTTGCAGGTGACGGAGAAAACACTTATTTTAAGGATGATATAATGGGTGACAGAATGGCTGACATAAATGCTGACATAATGGATAACATAATGGATGACAGAATGGTTGACATAAATGCTGACATAATGGATAACATAATGGATGACAGAATGGTTGACATAATGGATGACAGAATGGTTGACAGAATGGATGTCAGAATGGATGACATAATGGTTGACAGAATGGTTGACAGAATGGATGACAGAATGGTTGACATAATGGATGACAGAATGGTTGACAGAATGGTGGACATAATGGATGACAGAATGGATGACAGAATGGATGACAGAATGGTTGACATAATAGATGACAGAATGGCTGACATAAATGCTGACATAGTGGATAACATAATGGATGACAGAATGGTTGACATAATGGATGACAGAATGGTTGACAGAATGGTTGACATAATGGATGACAGAATGGATGACAGAATGGTTGACATAATAGATGACAGATTGGTTGACATAATAGATGACAGAATGGATGACATAATAAATGACAGAATGGTTGACATGGAGCAGGAATTAAAAATAATGTTGAGGTGCTGTACATTGTATGTGCACACTACATACAACCAACAACAGAAAGGTAAAGCTAGGTTGCTAAAGTTGTTTTTGGAAAAATGCAAAACAACACAACTTGGGGATATGTTTGTGTTGTGTATGTACACTACCGTTCAAAAATTTGGGGTCACTTAGAAATGTCCTTGTTTTTGAAAGAAAAGCACATTTTTTTGTCCATTAAAATAACATAAAATTGATCAGAAATACAGTGTAGACGTTGTTAATGTTGTAAATGACTATTGTAGCTGGAAACGGCTATTTTTTTTATGGAATATCTACATAGGCGTACAGAGGCCCATTATCAGCAACTATCACTCCTGTGTTCCAATGACACGTTGTATTAGCTAATCCAAGTTTATCATTTTAAAAGGCTAATTGGAAAGGAAAACACTTTTTCATGTTAGCACAGCTGAAAACTGTTGTACTGATTAAAGAAGCAATAAAACTAGCCTTCTTTAGACTAGCTGAGTATCTGGAGCATCAGCATTTGTGGGTTCGACTACAGGTTCAAAATGTTCATCAAGAAATAACTTTCTTCTGAAACTCATCAGTCTATTCTTGTTATGAGAAATGAAGACTATTCCATGGGAGAAATTGGCAATAAACTGAAGATCTCGTACAACGCTGTGTACTACTCCCGTCACAGAACAGCGCAAACTGGCTCTAACCAGAATATAAAGAGGAGTGGGAGGCCCCGGTGCACATCTGAGCAAGAGAACAAGTACATTAGAGTGTGTAGTTTGAGAAACAGACGCCTCACAAGTCCTCAACTGGCAGCTTCATTAAATGGTACCCGCAAAACACCAGTCTCAACGTCAACAGTGAAGAGGCAACTCCGGGATGCTGGCCTTCTAGGCAGAGTTGCAAAGAAAAAGCCATATCTCAGACTGGCCAATAAAAATAAAAGATTAAGATGGGCAAAAGAAAGTTCTTTGTTTCTGGCCATTTTGAGCCTGTAATCGAACCCACAAATGCTGATGCTCCAGATATTCAACTAGCCTAAAGAAGGCTAGTTTTATTGCTTCTTTAATCAGTACAACAGTTTTCAGCTGTGCTAACATAATTGCAAAAGGGTTTTCTAATTATCAGTTAGCCTTTTAAAATGATAAACTTGGATTAGCTAACACAACATGCCATTGGAACACAGGAGTGATAGTTGCTAATAATGGGCCTCCGTACGCCTATGTAGATGTTCCATTAAAAATTAGCCGTTTCCAGCTACAATAGTCATTTACAACATTCACAATGTCTACACTGTATTTCTGATCAAGTTTATGTTATTTTAATGGACCAAATGCGTCTTTCTTTCAAAAACAAGGACATTTCGAAGTGACCCCAAACTTTTGAACGGTAGTGTATGTATGTATGATTGTGTAGCGGGTTGCACTTGATACCATTCAGTAACATATCACTTAAATCTGGCTGCGGGGCACAAAGTCCATTTGTCACGTCACGCTTTTGTTATCGGGCACTCTTCAGAGCAACAAACAACAAAGTGCACAAAAGACCCCGGCACAAAAGTTCAGCCTCGTCCAACCAGCGGCTCGCATCAGATGTGACGCAGGTGTGGATCGGAGAGGGAGAGGGAGAGGGAGAGAGAGAGAGAGAGAGAGAGAGAGAGAGAGAGAGAGAGAGAGAGAGAGAGAGAGAGAGAGAGAGAGAGAGGAATAAACAGGAGAGGGGGTGGAGTTAGAGGGAGAAGGTGTGTGTATATATATGTTGGCTGGGTGGTGGTGGTGGTGGTGGGGTCCTCGGGCCCTGCCTCCCTGCCCCATGGTTAAATCATGTGTACAAGCTGTTTCCAATAAACTGTTAAATTTGATAAAGAGGGCAGTATTATATTACAAAGCCCAGAAGGCAACTTGGACTTCTGGTATCATGAATACATTTTGCCTGATAATAACTTTGCGACTTCAATCGCCCGCAAAGAAAAACCTGCTCTCTTGGAAATCAAGTCAGGGATGACACCTGTATAAATCGACACCCGATGAGATTATCATATATTTATGCTTTCTGCATTAGCGTTAAAAGACTCCAACAAGTGAGCAGGAGTAACCGCGTGTACTGCTGAAGTGCCACAGGGGTGGCAAATATACCTCCCAGTGATTTCCTTCTTTTATTCAACATACAGAAGATGCAGAGATGCAGCTTCTCGCTATGACAGTGTACGATAACGCAGCTACGACAAAGCATCCTTTTCTAAAGATTTATTCGCTGGATGTTTGTTGCTTTTGGGTTTCAGGAAGATAAAAAAATACATGTTTTGATATATTTATACTATTTATTCTATGATTTGCTGTCCACTTACTATATCATAGATTTACACCATTTATTTCTGGGAATTCTTCATATGATATCAACAGTGCCATTGAAATATTTTGATGACATTCCAATAGAATGACACTGTGGAGAGAAAGTTTCCTACAAAACACCTACTAGGCCTACTGCCCTTCCCGACAACAAAAACAACAAAATTATAGCACAATGAACTCAATGAAGAGTTAGAGAGGAATGAATTAGTGGTGGTGATGTGTTTGGGATTCTTCCAAGAGTGAGCAAGCCTTCTCTCCTATGTTACCTACCCAACCCGCCTCTGTGACGTATGTTAGGTATGTTCAGTAATTGGAAGATTTCAGTGCTATAAAGATTTAAATCCACGAGGAAGTGCAGTGAACCTGTTAAAATAACAGATCACGCCTGAGCCTGGTGCCTTATTCACAACGCTAGGGGACAATACACTCCTCCCATATTGCACATTGTGTGCCACAATACCAAAAGAATGGCACTTCTTGGCGTGCATATATTTTACAAACTTTTATTTTCACTTTTATTTGTTATCTCTAGTATAGAATGACCATAGTGTGAAATATTTACACACAAATGACTGGAAATAACACTTACTCATACTAAGTCATATCTAAACATGCCACACAGGTTGGTTTCACAATGCAAATAGTCCCTTACATGAGTAGAATGACGGGCTTTGTGAAGGTCTTCTAGCTGTAACTGGCATTATTCTCTCTATTTGAATAACGAGAAAAACAAATCATCTCTGGTGTGGTTGCACAGTGTGCAAGTTTGCAATGTTCTACCCTGTCAAAGACTTCATCTGACAGAATTTAGTTTGAGCAATGGGAGAACTGACCACAGAAGGCCAGTGAATGTTTGAATTTGCCTACGGTTGAAACGGACCAAATCAAATCAAATTGTATTTGTCACATGCGTCGAATACAACCGTGAAATGCTTACTTACACGCCCTATGGGATTTTATCACACACGATATGAATTTAAAGGTTTAATGGAACTGAAGGATTTATTGTGGCTTGTGTTACAATGATATATTGTCTGTGTACTTTTACATGTTGGTTCTGTTTTACCAGCGTTTTCCCAATTCATTAATGAAGTCATTTTGTCATCGCCGTTTGAATCCTCTGACTGAACATCTTAGATGAGCACCTTTAAGATGGAAGTGCTCCTTATACCATTTAACCTGAGTCTGACATTACCTTCCCAACCAACGTCCAGCCATCAAAACGTTTCCATTACGACATGCTGAGCCGAACATGCCACATCTCATCTGGTATGGTATTTCAAGTAGGATTTTTGATGAAAAACTATGTTGTTCAAGATTACCGTGCACATGAATTGCGTTGGGAACATGTACATTCAGTCAATCAGGGAGAAGAGAGCGGAAAACCGAAACTTGGGCCCACCAATTATCAAGCAATCAAGCACTTTAATGTCTCTGGAATCACCCATCATCCTGTAGGATTATATTCATTAACAGGACAAGACTGGACAAAACAACCACAAATACTAACAATAAGTGCCTGTCTCCGCTTTAAAACAGGTCTAATTTGTTTCACTGTATTATTTCATAGAGAGAACTACAGATAACAGGGCAGGTGTCATGTAATGTCAGACTGCAGAGACATGCCTTCATACACGTTCTAGGTATTCAACCCACTGCTTGTGTACAGTACGGGAACATACACTTATTGTAAATCACCCGAGACAGCAAGGTGTATTCAGTAGGGATTCCCCTAACTTCAGGAAGAAGTCATCTAGACCTACTGTATACCTAAGACTATATTGCTCAATCACAAGATGGACGTCACACACATTTCTGCGAACACTACCAAGCTGACTGCAGTTACCAATCTAAATCCTCATGTCAGTCACTCTAATGGAAAAAGGCTGAAAACAATAGCAAAAGAGCTATTAAATAGTTAAACAGCATCCTTTAGTTAATGAAATCTGTCCTTCTAAGCTGCTCTCATGCCACGACGAGACAAAAACAATGTCCACTTCCTCTTTGGTATAAGCCTCTGAAAACGCAAACCGGATGACTCGTATTAGGTTGACGATCAGAGGCCCTAGTATTATTAATGGCCTGATTACTAAGGAGAGAGAAAGGGAGAAAGAGAGAGAGGGAAACATCCCCTTTGGGGTGGAGGGCGGAGGGGACGTTGGACCCTTATTTCGGGGACTGGGTCCTCCTGGGCTGTTAATTGGAGGCCTATCCGCTGCTCCTCTGTCTGTCCCGTACTGCGACTGCAGTGTATCCCCCAGAGGTACAGGGAATTATCGTGTCTGACTTTCACTATATTTAGACCATTAGGTTGTGGTTTAAAAGGGAAAGTCAAAAGATGCCATTCTTTATTAATGTCTGAGGATATGAAATGGGTTGAGTTAGTTTCCCGCGACCGCCCCGAGGACTTCACCTTTTCAAATATAACGAATGCCTCAATTAAAATCCCTTTCAAACACCAGGCTTATTTTTCGATAACAATCGACCTCCCTGTATTCCTCTCTCGCTGTCTCCCTCTCTCTCCCTCTATTTCTCTCTTTCTTTCCCTCTCTCTCAGAGGAGAGATGATGACATTTTGGGACGTGCAGGGCAGATGATGCTCCCTCAGAAAGACAGATGGAGGGATGGGAGAGCTAGTTAGAGGAGAGGAGAGGATGAGAGGCAGGCCCTGTGAACAAGGTGGACCAGCAGATGGCAGGGTAAGAGCAGTAATACTGACATTTTCCAGTGAAACGCATTAGACGGTGGGTCAGTCCTCAGCCTACAGCCACCTACACACTATTATACTGGCTGCTAGAGCGACATTGCATTACAGCGGATCCAAACTTCATTCTCATCTGACAAGTGTTCAGTACATTACGTATTTGCCGTTGACAACAGTCTGCTGTGAAGTCCTAGGAGAGTGGTACCGTTTAAGCGAGGAACATTATTTGTTTTAATGAAGGATTGGCTGCTTTTTGTTTTAGTTTGTACGATGAGCTGACTGATCAAATACACTGCCATTACTTCTTAAAGTTAACTACGTGTGGCAGAACACATGCAACATTCACGTCTCAACAGTGTTAAAGGGAAGTTACTTTGTATATTCTAAAAGTTGCAAGATACTTTGTACTCATTTTAGGCTTAAAGAAAATACGAGTAAAATTCATGTTTTCAGGCCATTATTGCCATTTGGATGATAAAATGTCTTAGGATCTGTCGAGGCTGCCTGGCTTTAATATAATACCACTTACAGACAGTGAATAACAGCAAACAACTAAATGCAAAAAACATGTCCTGCTTGTTCTGCTAAGATCCATGACTGTGATCAGCATCTAAAGTCCATAGTGAACCACATTTATGTCTGTTGTTGTTTAGCTTAGCCCGACTTGCCAGTTTCCAGTTCAAGCTGGAGGGAGGAAACTAAAGACAAACTTGTTCCATTCAGTAATATTGAGTGATTAATAGTTATGTCAATCCCCTTTTCAGTTTTGGTTACACGCTGGTTTTATGTCATTACCTTTGCCCACGATTTCTAATATAAAAGCTGGTCAACTATGACCACAACAGAGTTACAAATCAAGACTAAATTAAGTTAATCCAAGCAACCACATAAGACATTATGTTCAAAATGCGCATGTTAAATGGAATTCTATAGAACAGGGATGGATAAGATGGCAATACTCTCTCTGTGCTAAAGACAAAACAGTCTTTCTTCTCTCAGGGCGAATTCCCAAAGGATCTCAGTGAAGGACAACAAGAAGCTCGCAGCTATCTATGCCTGCCCTGCTGAAGTCCAACATATTTTATACAAACAGTCCTTTTCAGTCTAAACCAATAGCGTATGATATCCTGATCTGAAAAGATCCAGTCATATACCACACAGAAAGCTCCTGCCTTTTGGTCTTTTGCTTCCAAATAGATTGTAGTTGATAGGATCTCATGACAGTTACCGAACAATGATGTCATGGTTTGTATATGAATATTTCATTGAATTGTCCCATTTATATTGAGGGATGTTTGTAGAACTATACAGAAATTGCATGTGATAATCCCTGGTGACACTGTCCTTACATCCACCCAATGTTGGGAAAATAAATCTTTCTGACTCCAATAGAAAGGCCTTTGTCCTCCACTATGAATCACACAGGCCCACAGTAACTCTGCTGACTCTGTTCCTCTCATAAACTATATCAGACGTCCGAGACGTTGAACATTGCGGGAAACATAGAGGACAGTGACTTTCATTTGCTTGAGATTGAAAATGAGGAATTGTAAGAATTGTAAATCATATCAAAAGTCAAATTACGCTGCTGAGTAGGCCTACTGGTTAAATTGCAAAAGCAGAAGATTAATCACAGATACAAGTTGAACACAAATTTAAAAGAAAGATCAAGAGAACTAAGAGCTATGACCTTGAGATAAATATGAATATAGTTTCATGCTTTACCTTTAGTTTAACTTTTATTTTTGTATTGAAAAAACAACACATGTAAACTCTGAACTGGTACCAAGAGACGGCTATGCCTCTGAACAAAACTATTGCCCTTAAAATGTAATCAACCTTTCCTAGCTTACATCTGAAGAGCGCACTTGTATTTGTCTGTATTTGTTTTTCTTAATTTCTCAATCTCTTTGATCTCGTCATTTATAGTATAATCTTTGCCAGCCTGATAGATGTCTCTTCCAGGATGTACTGCCATCTTAGACTCATGATCACTTCTTCATGTCTTCAGCCCAAATTATGATTTACTGAGCTTCCATCAATGGTTCACAATAGAGCTGAAGTACTCAAACGTGTTGAGACAGACATCTATTTAGAGACACAAAAATGTTTAGTGGCTCACCGTTCCAAATTAAATAGATGGCGTCCCGGAGAGAGCCTATCAGAAATGATTAAAAAGGGTGGAAGATGGTGTATGAACTGTCAAGACGTGTCAGCACAGGCTAACGGACCGCGCTGAGAAGTGGAACCTATTAGCATTGCAGCGCATAGCAACCTGCTCCTTGTGTAGCCCAGAGCCATGATCTTAACACGGTGCAAACCACATCGGTTTCCACCCGTACATGTCTCTGAAGTTTGCTGGTGGTTAACTGAGATGGGGAGGTTGAGTGGCAAGTGGGAGTTGCAGGTTGACAGATTGTGTTTACTAAGTATGCAGAAAATCACTAAATGTATTTAATCTTCCTTACTGTAGGAATGTGAAATACAGAAATGGACCTCTGGCACTGCAACTCTAATACTGCTGCATGGGTTAGTTATATGGAATTCATACAAGCATGTGGGCTATCTGCTTCATATTTATAGACTGTACAATAGATATAGTTGCACTTTACTGCAAAAATTCTAATGAAACTGTACTCTTTAAATCTCAAATATACCACATGGATGTGCAACGCTCACTCTACAGATCAAGTTACACTTTCTGCGTTTACAAAATGTCTTGTAGCCTACAGTATGATTTATATGTAACAATGTCACTATATTACTATCCACCACCCAAAGTTTCAACAATATACGAAAGTCCAAATGAATAAGAAACATTGACATTTTTACACCCCCAGGACAGGTAGTGTGTGTCTATGTTCTGTGTTTTGGCAGACTGTGAGTTTTGCGTAGAGCTCCAGACTTTAAACCCACTCTCCCTGTCTCCTGACTGGTCACCAAACCTGTTACGCTCATTAGTACACATTGACCTCGTTGTCCCCTCCCCCAGGGCCCAGGAAGCATGTTCCCAGCTTAATGCTCTGCTTATGTATTATTTGAGTCATAATCAAGAGACAGAGGTGACCATCCTTGTCACCACTTTGAATTAGGAGAACAGTGAGGGAAGACCTGCACTCTGCTGTAGGGGATCCACTTTCTGAAGAGAGAGAGAGAGAGAGAGAGAGAGAGAGAGAGAGAGAGAGAGAGAGAGAGAGAGAGAGAGAGAGAGAGAGAGAGAGAGAGAGAGAGAGAGAGAGAGGGAAAAGTACTTGTTTATCTGTGTTATTCCCTTTCTCTTATTTCTTCACCTGTGTGAAGAGTCTGTGTTGACTTGGCTGGTAGGCTTTTGTATGGTAGAACTATTGTGTGCACTTTGATGCTTCTTTTAAATGGTTTAGAAGCATCCAGATGCTCTAAGTATTTTATTTTATAGTCCAGTTAAATTGAATAGTTTGTGTTAGATATACTATATCATAATTGTAACAAATCCTGTAGTCTCTGGAAGTTATGACCTATGGCTTCTTCCCCCTTGAAATAATAATCTAAACATGTTACCTTTCAGACTGAGAAACATAAACAACACAAACGAAACTCCAGGGGCATGCTCTCTACCCTCATCGCTCCTCCTTCCATCCCCCTCCCTCCCTCCCTCCCTCCCTCCCTCCCTCCCTCCCTCCCTCCCTCCCTCCCTCCCTCCCTCCTCCCTCCCTCCCTCCCTCCCTCCCTCCCTCCCTTCCTTCTCCCCTCTCCCTCCTACCACCCCCTCTCCCTCCTTCCTTCCCTCTCCCTCCTTCCACACCCCTCTCCCTCCTTCCTCACCTCACCTCTCCCTCCGTCCTCCCCTCTCCCTCCTACCACCCCCTCTCCCTCCTTCCTTCCCTCTCCCTCCTACCACCCCCTCTCCCTCCTTCCTTCCCTCTCCCTCCTTCCATACCCCTCTCCCTCCTTCCTCCCCCTCCCCCTCCCTCCCTCCTTCCATCCCCCTCTCCCTCCCCTCTCCCTCCCCCTCTCCTCACTTCATTCCCCTCTCCCTCCTTCCACTCCATCCATCCCTCCCTCCTTCTCCCTCCAGAATCCAGAGAACATCACAACAGGGACCTGAGCACTTAATCAGTCACTGCGGCACATTTCGATACCAACCATTTCATATTACTTTATTGACTCAACTTTTATGCTCTTCTTCATCTTGACAGTAAAGAATGAGCTGACCGTGCCTTTTGGAAATTGGAGGCCATTTGTGGCTGACTCCGTGCTCA
Organism: Oncorhynchus keta; assembly: GCF_023373465.1. Taxonomy (NCBI): domain Eukaryota; kingdom Metazoa; phylum Chordata; class Actinopteri; order Salmoniformes; family Salmonidae; genus Oncorhynchus; species Oncorhynchus keta. The sequence continues at coordinate 23,383,157 of NC_068424.1, read as the reverse complement.
AGCATGTGACTAATGGCAAACCCTAGAGGACTTTCTGAGGTATCACTCAAAAATAAACTTTTCTGGATAGAGAAAAAAATCACTACGACTCTGTTGGATCATATCATAAAAACTGGAACAGAGATATTTGTTTAAAATAATTACCAAAGTGAAGATTTTTCACTTGCAATATTGGGTTATGGATATTGTAACAGGGTAATTTGAAACACTGCCTGTTTCAACACTGCCAAAACAGTTATTTTGTTAGTCTGGTTCACATACTGTATATATGGCAGAGTTTACAAAGACTTGTTCATCTTGCCAAGGCGACCTTGGTGGAAGGACCCAACGTAGGTGGAAGGACCCAAAGCCCCCACAGAGTGTCTCATCTCTTCAAATTAAAGATGAGAGCTGCCTACTCTGTAGCTACTTTACTTTTGGCATGTAGTCTTCGCTAATTACTTTGAGCTGTTAAGGGAAACATATCTGGGGAACTAGACAGGAGAGAAAGACCTACAAACCCACTTAAAGCATAATCCTATTTTCAAATTGTTCTCGATAGCTACATCTTATCTGACCTGTTGGCTATGCCATTGTTTCAAACCCACTTCTAATGCATAGACCTTATACTGTAGTCATTCCTTTGTATTACAATGTACTTACATTATTAATATGGGGTCACGGTGTAGTGTGTATGGTAAAGCGTCACAGTACCATGGGTTCGAATTGGGAACCATTGGGTTGGTTACAGTTTGGGTTTCTCAACAAGTGCTGCAGGTCAAGTGTCATGGACAGTTTGAAGATGTCAGCTAGCTTCCTCTCTTTAAAGCTGTGAGGGCTTCTGAGTTGGAGTCGCAGGTATAGGTCAGTCCTCCCAGGCATATTTTTGGCTAAATCAACAATGCCCTGTATATTATGCGATGGCAGTGGTGAAGTGTTTTTATTTTAGGTGCAGGAGCAAATGTTTTGTCCAATTACATCATAGTTTCTCAATCAAAGTTTGTATCGACAGGTGTATCTTATTGAATATTATTACAGAATATGCATGAAATGTATCCTCCAATTGCAATGTCTGCCTATCCCCACATTATTCTCTCAAGAAAAGGCTCTATTTTTAATACCCTTAAACACCAAGTTAGGCATACCTCATTTCAAAATAGGCCATCATCTCTGTCAATCATGAATGATAATTCTTCACGTTTTACTAGTGAAGTGTCCAAACTGCATCTGCATGCCAGTCATTTGATTGATCTCAATCAGTTTAATGAGAATAGAATATGCATGTATATCTTCTTGAATGACTGTTTGGTGAGTGAATTACAGCAGATGGTGTTAAACTATTAGCCTTTCTTGTATTTGGTTTCAATCAAAGCATATATCCTGACTAGTGGCTGTTGAGTTGACTAGTGGCGCTGTTGAGTTGACTAGTGGCGCTGTTGAAATGCAACTATTCAGCATCAGTTCCTAAAATCACACTAGGATGTAGGTGTTTTTGGTGTAACAGTAACGCCATAGGCCTCCTTCCTCCCCTCTCCCTCCTTCCTCCCCTCTCACTCCTTCCTCCCCTCTCCCTCCTACCACTCCCCTCTCCCTCCTTCCTCCCCTCTCCCTCCTTCCTCCCCTCTCCCTCCTACCACCCCCTCTCCCTCCTTCCTCCCCTCTCCCTCCTTCCTCCCCTCTCCCTCCTTCCTCCCCTCTCACTCCTTCCTCCCCTCTCCCTCCTACCACTCCCCTCTCCCTCCTTCCTCCCCTCTCACTCCTTCCTCCCCTCTCCCTCCTACCACTCCCCTCTCACTCCTCCCTCCCCTCTCCCTCCTACCACTCCCCTCTCACTTCTTCCTCCCCTCTTCTTCCTACCACCCCCTCTCCCTCCTTCCTCCCCTCTCCCTCCTACCACCCCCTCTCCCTCCTTCCTCCCCTCTCCCTCCTACCACTCCCCTCTCCCTCCTTCCTCCCCTCTCCCTCCTTCCTCCCCTCTCCCTCCTTCCTCCCCTCTCCCTCCTACCACTCCCCTCTCACTCCTTCCTCCCCTCTCCCTCCTACCACTCCCCTCTCACTCCTTCCTCCCCTCTCCCTCCTTCCTCCCCTCTCCCTCCTACCACTCCCCTCTCACTCCTTCCTCACCTCTTCTTCCTACCACCCCCTCTCCCTCCTTCCTCCCCTCTCCCTCCTACCACTCCCCTCTCACTCCTTCCTCCCCTCTTCTTCCTACCACCCCCCTCTCCCTCATTCCTCCCCTCTCCCTCCTTCCTCCCCTCTCCCTCCTTCCTCCCCTCTCCCTCCTACCTCCCCCCTTCCTTCCCTACTATGCCATGTTATTACATTCAGTTCTGTTATGTAAAATACTCATTCATTATTATGTGATCTTGCGGGACATTCATCTTCAGAAATGATTTTCCAGAAATATTTTAACCAGCTCTATGTATTCTCAAACGGAAAAAAGTGATCCAGCACCACTACATCCCTGTGCGAGGGCTTTCAAATTTGACCAATCACGGCACTATTTCCCCATAAAACAACCCAATCATCACACTATTATCACATATAACTGACCCATCACCGCAGCACAAAAAGAGAGCTGGCAATATCAACCAATCTTCGCATATTTACCACATAATATGGTTAAATCAAGCCACACCTCAACAAACGGTTTCTCTCGCCAGAACATTTTCGCTACAAATTGGACCAAATCATTGCATATTGACAGTGGTGTAGTGGAGGGTATATGTCATATTGTCCTACCTACTTTATTTTCTGTGGTCATTGCGTATACTCACGTCTTAATCCCTATGATGCATATCAAAGTAGTGTAGTGGAGGTATACACCGTATCAATTAATGAGGCTAATGGAACACATTGGAATGTTTAGCTTAAAATGTCATTTGAAAACCAATAGACAGGAGGCCGCATTGGAAGAGTTTATAAAATAATTGTCTCCACGTTTCTATGGTGGGATTTTGGCTAGGCTACTTTGTAGCAACATGCCTCATAATATGAAGTAAAATGTAGAGATTTCAAAGAATTAAGGAACAGGAAATGTATAGCTATGTTAATGATAGGCTGAACCGTAGATGGAAAGGCTTGGCCCAAAAACCTGCTCAATTACATGTTAACTAGCTACAAAGTAGTAGTACCTGGCAGAATAATATCATGATTATTTGCATCAATCCAGTGTCACTTTGAAAACCTGGAAAAAATGAAAATCATCTAAAAATGTCGGACTCAGTTGACAGCCTCGTTTTTCTATTTCAGTAGTGGGTCTACTACTAGCACAGTACAGCGTGGCTTGGCCTGACAGTTAAGGAACGATGTGGGGCTTATCATTTTAGGTCATTCAGAGTGTATGCCACTGTTTCTCATAACATTTTCTCCCCCTTTCCTTCGTCAGGCGGGCTGTTTGGAAAATGTTGGGGAAAATTAGAGTATACCCACTTCTCTAGACAAATGTCAGAATTGCTGCAGCCACAAAAAAAAAAAATCACAAAAAATCCCTGAGAAATCTTGGAGAGACTGACAAGTGTGCTTTGGGTTAGCACGCTGCATGGCAGCGATACAGCGCTGGGAAAATATTCTTGTAAATATACGGCAGGACTACCAGGCTCTAAGGGGTACGTTCCATGCTTCGCTCTGAGAGGGTAGTAAGTGTTAAGTGTGTATTGGCCGTACCGCATGCCCTCAGGTACATGGTAAAGGCTCCCTCGCCTCTTTGACCAAGGCCAGACTGAGCGGATGGGGAATACTGAAACCATAATCAGGTTTAATTCACTGTAAAACAATATCCCAACAAGAGCTTCCGTAGAAACCCAGCGAAACCTGCTCTTGCTGGCTAAATATGAAAGAAGGCCAAACAGCCGTAATACTTTAAAACAGCAAATTAGCAGGATAAATCATGTCCAACCGCAGTCAGCAATGGTGGTATGCGATCTGGTTTACAGTACTGTAAACTGCTCAATTTAACTCCATTTGTCTCCCACTGGCTCTCTCTCTCTAGCTAAATAAGGATATCAATTAGGGTAAAGCACTCGGCAAAAGCTCCCAAGTTAACCATCAGCTGAAGCATGAATGGATCTTGGGGGATATTGACTGCAGCAGCAATAGGTTTGTAAGTGGGCTGACCAAGGGTAATTAAACCAGTATTATCATGTTACAGCATTTATGGTTATTCGCAGGATATACGGCCCATGCAGACACACTCTCCACTGTAGAATAAGTAAGATAATACAGGAGGAGTAATGTCTTAACATGGCGTGGGGATAATCAAGACCAACCTATTGCGCACTATTTGAGTTGTCCTTGATCTATGTGCAATTACCCTATAATTACACAGATAATTACTGTATGGCCAAGATTAATAACTTTATTAGTGAAAATGGTTCACTTTTAAAGAAGGAAATGTATATGTTGGACTTGTGAAGTCAAATTTACGGAAAGTCAATTAAAAGGCTTATTTTGTATCTCATTACTCATGTATCTCACCTTGGAAAAGCACCTTGAGAAGCTACATGTAAAATGTAAAAAAAAAAGTCCCTCGCACAATTAATCCCGGAGTTGGTACAGAATGACATCATTATCGAGAAACTTGTCTATTTCAGTAAATGTATTGAAAGAGACTTAAAAACGAAATGGGGTTAACTTTCTGACCAACATACCATCTTCAGCACAAGCCAATCAGACAAGAGCATCCAATGTGTATTGTATAAACATCCCTATTTTCCAGCAGCAAAATACATGTTAACCAATTTGGATCTAATGACGATGGGCCACAGCCCCAGTACTTCATAGCAATCACCCATTGCTAAAATAATCATTGCTATGTGTGCAAGCATACTGTAGACAGGGGTACATTTGTCATATCAAGACCTATTAGCCATTTCCATTTTCTTATTAAAAGCTCCGTAATTTGTGATTTTTCTTACATGATGTAATTATGATGTATCATTTTGCTCAAATCAAGGCCCCGTCCTCTTGGTGTTAATTTGATCGTGTGAACTTTATACTTTGAACTAATTGGTTGCTGTCGAATTCCCCTGAATGTGAGTAATTTGATCAGGTGTTCCATAACCATTGTACAATTTAATTTGAGTAATTTAATTGGATTTGACTGTTCATTTCTGGGCCATTCTCCATTCAGTATTCAACAACCGGCTCTTAACAGTCACTGCAGGGACACATACTGCGCACACTTCCACTCTCTCCTGTCAACATATTTTCAGAACCTCTAACCTGAACTATAGTAGATCACATGGTTTATGTACCACAGCACCTGAAACTAGATGGTCTGCACACTATCCTTCTCCACCGTGACTTATTCACAGCACAACCATTACTGTAGCATCTGGTTGGTTTACATCTTTGTGCAGAGCAGTAAATATTAAAGCTGCAACATGTCACTTTTTGGGCAACCTGACCAAATTCACATAGAAATGTGAATTATAGATCTGTCATTCTAATTGAATGCAAGTCTGTGAAGCGGTAGATCAGTTCTATGTGCACTATTTCTATGTGTCCTGTTCTTAAGTTACATTTTTGCGTCTTTTACTTTTGTTCTTTTACACCAGCTCCAAACAGCTGAAAATACAATATTTTTGGTTATTGAAACTATATTTCACAGAAGTTTAGATTGTACAATGATTCTCCCTCCATTGACTGCTTGTTTTATCACATAAACTGAAATTAGGCAAACTATTTAAAAAAATGTCAACCAGGAAATGGCTGCGCGATTTCTGCATATTGCAGCTTTAAAGGGAATATCGTGAAAGGGTCAGCCATCCCATAGCTTAAGTGATAGCTAAAATCTCTAGTGGCAGAGGTAGTAGTATGCGCACCAGGCAAATACTCTCTCCCCAGCCACCCTTGTGTGTTGGTGAAACAATGTGTGGAGCCTGCTGTGAGAGAGAGGCAGGGAAATGCCCATGATCACCACTCACTGGCTCAGCCTCCTCCCTGAGCCAAAGAGGACACCAGTGCCATTAGGCATCATGTTTATGCAGTATTAATAGCTAAGGTCTTAACACAATTTGTGACCTCTACTCGAGCACGAGAATATTGGAGTCTACCAGATGCCGTTCTTTGGGGAGAGCGAGGCCAGCAACCCCCTAATAGTTCTCTTTTATATATTGTGTAGAATGTGTCTTTTCTGGGAATTCCACAATAAAATGACTGTTATTTATCATTACAAACCTCTTTATCATTTAGTCAATAAAAGGCCTCTCACTTTTTCTCTCCTTTCCCTCTGCTGCGCACTGGAAGTCAGATATCTGTATTAGTCTCCCCACGCCTGGGGGCGAACGGTGTCAAAAGCTAAATCATGATCAGCCGTGGCTTTCTGGCTAAATTGTGTATGAAGGCCTCAGGCGGAAAGGTGCACATGCTCATTACTTGAGACAGAGAGAGAAGTTTGCACACACAACAAAGGCCATTTTCAGCCCCTCACATGCGCACATACGCAAAGAGCCTGGTCACATGCACACATGCACACATACGTAAAGAGCCTGGTCACATGCGCACATACGTAAAGAGCCTGGTCACATGCGCACATACGCAAAGAGTCTGGTCACATGCACACATGCACACATACGTAAAGAGCCTGGTCACATGCACACATGCACACATACGTAAAGAGCCTGGTCACATGCACACATGCATACATACGTAAAGAGCCTGGTCACATGCACACATGCACACATACGCAAAGAGCCTGGTCACATGCACACATGCACACATACGTAAAGAGCCTGGTCACATGCACACATGCACACATACGTAAAGAGCCTGGTCACATGCACACATGCATACATACGCAAAGAGAGAGGGTCACATGCACACATGCGCAAAGAGCCTGGTCACATGCACACATACGCAAAGAGAGCCTGGTCACATGCACACATGCACACATACGCAAAGAGCCTGGTCACATGGTCACATGCACACATGCACACATAGGCAAAGAGAGAAGGCACCCATAAAAAGGTGATGTCCAAAGTGTTTGACTTACAGTGCAAATCAGGAGGATGTTTGGTCCTAAAGCAACAACGTGAGACAATAGGCCCAGATATCAAATCAAATCAAATCAAATGTTATTTGTCACATACACATGGTTAGCAGATTTTAATGCGAGTGTAGCGAAATGCTTGTGCTTCTAGTTCCGACAATGCAGTAATAACCAACAAGTAATCTAACTAACAATTCCAAAACTACTGTCTTATACACACAAGTGTAAGGGGATAAAGAATATGTACATAAAGATATATGAATGAGTGATGGTACAGAGCAGCATAGGCAAGATACAGTAGATGGTATCGAGTACAGTATATACATATGAGATGAGTATGTAAACAAAGTGGCATAGTTAAATTGGCTAGTGATACATGTATTACATAAAGATGCAGTAGATGATATAGAGTACAGTATATACATATACATATGAGATGAATAATGTAGGGTATGTAAACATTATATTAGGTAGCATTGTTTAAATAATATGACGGTTATGAGAGTAAATAGTGGTCATGGGTTATCGTGACATGTTTCTAGTCTCAAAAAAAGTCCAAATAGGCCTGTCCCATCCTTTGATAGTAGCTAACTCCATTTTGTACAAAAAGGGTTGGCTTTCATGTTAAAGACACAGTATTTGTATTTGTATTTATTAGGGACCCCCATTCGCTTAAAGGGCACAGTGAGAGAAGCCCAGATATCACACAGGAACCGACTGATCTTGGTATTGTTCTTGGTATTGCGTCAGTCAGAGGGGCTCGCTTAGTCGCTTGCATACATTTAGTGTATATCTAGTGAGGCATCGAGCACTCCTTTCACCTTACGGACATTATCACCTTGGCAGTACACAGAGGGGCCGGACCGCCACCCCCCGTGGGCAGGCACTTCCTGCTAGTGCTAATTAATTAAAAGGGCAGGTTGCCCACAGTGGAAAGTGGGCCCTGAGCCTTTTCATCTAGTGCAGACAGGATGCCTAGAGATTTATCACCTCACTCCAATGCCATTCCACTGTTCAAAGCACAGGAGTCAATGGAGCTTCCTACAGGTAGGCTGCTTTCTCGCTTTGTTGTACAGCAATGTGGTTCAGCACACAACTATTCCTTATTTCTTTTAGATCTCGATTGTGTGTTGTGTGTTTCACCCCTCCCTCTTTGACTCGAATAGTTCCCATGAATGTTTCATTTGAGAATGTTTGCCTTTTGTTTCAATGCAACTTGCGCATTCAAATTTGTGTTTGATACATTTTTAAAGTATTTTTCGTTGTCCTCTAACACGGCAATGCCTTCTATGTATGTAGCCAACAACAACAACAACAACAGCAGCAGCAGCAGCATCACATCAGTAGTCTACACCACTTAACTCAACATATTGCTCTATCATATCATTTCCATACAGACCTCACAGTAAATTTGTCAGTAAATTGAAAGAAAGTGGCAAACTGAAAAAGACCCGGCATACAAGTTGAAGGAAATAACACGACCACATTTAATGAAAGGTTAAATTTTCATTAACTCACTATTGACTAGAGCTGAAAGGCCCATTTTGTATTGTATTGGCATGATGTGGCCCATTAGTGCTGTATTGGAATTGGTTTGTGTGTTTTTTTCTCCCTCTCTCCTCAGTCTTGTGAGATAGCTCCAAGCTAAGCGAGGGCCTCGGTAGAGTGTGTAGGACTCCCACAACTTTACCCACAATAACACACTACTGTTCTGATCCTGTCTGCACCTCTCCTCTCCTCAGATCTCCACATATCGTGAGGTAATTTGCCATCGATCTGTTGTTCCCACTCTGCCTTGACACATCAATGACAATCTAATTCCATTCACAAGATGGTATTGGCCTTGTCTCCGCAAAGTGACAAGACACATTGCGGCCGCGGTTAACCCAATAAGAGGCTTGTTGACTCAATTCGGATTAGGTCATCACCAACAGGCTCGCACCACCAGAGCCCATTCATTTAGTGCAGGTTTCTAATTGGCCAGGGAGCTTAGAATGTATCTTTATCTTAATTGCGGGAATCCCCGAAAGACAATGCATATGTTTGTACCAAGACAATATTTATGAAGGGTCACACTCAAAAGAGGAATCTGAAGGCATCAGACCTGGGTTCAAATAGTGTTTGTTTTCTTTCCAATAAATACGTTTAAAGTTTTTTATTTCACGTGCACAAGCACAGTGAAATGCCTTTCATGCAAGCTCTAAAACCAACAATGCAGTAATACATAACAGTGTAATACAAAAAAGAACAGAAGGTAGAACAAAAACACACGAGAGATAAAAATAAGAAGTAAGAAGAACACGAGAAAGTAAGTAAGCATACTACAGAGTATACAAAACATTAAGAACACCTGCGCTTTGACAGACTGACCAGGTGAATCCAGGTGAAAGCTATGATCCCTTATTGATGTCCCCTGTTATATCCACTTCAATCAGTGTAGATGAAGGAGAGGAGACAGTTTAAAGAAGGATTTTTAAGCCTTGAGACAATTGAGACATGGATTGTGTATGTGTACAATTCAGATGGTGAATGTGCGAGACAGAAGATTTAAGTGCCTTTGAACGGGGTTTGGTAGTAGGTTCCAGGTGCACTGGTTTGTGTCAAGAACTGCAACGCTGTTGGGTTTTTCACACTCAACCGTTTACCTTGTATATCAAGAATGGTCCACCACCCAAAGGACATCCAGCCAACTTGACACAACTGTTGGAAGCATTGGAGTCAAAATGGCCCAGCATCCCCGTGGAACTCTTTCAACACCTCGTAGAGTCCATGTCCCGACGAATTGAGGCTGTTCTGAGGGCAAAAGGGTGGTGCGGGGGGTGCAATATTAGGAAGGTGTCTGTGCATCCAGTGTATATACAGGGTCAGTTCGTTCCAATACCATATTTACAATGTGCAGGGATTCTGGAGTGATAGAGGTAGATATGTAGATATGTAAAGGGGTAAGGTGACGAGGCATCAGGATATACGATACACAGAGTAGTAGCAGCGTATATGATGAGTGTGTGTGTGTGGGTGTATGGAGTCAATATAAATGTATGTGCATATTATGTGTGTGTTGGAGTGACAGTGTGCGTGAGTGTGTAGGGCACTGTGCGTGTACATAAAGCACACCACATTATCCACTTTACTGTCCAAACAAAAGACCTGGTAAGCACCTTTGAGGTCATATTACTTTTCCTAGAATGACCTCAGCTATGCTTCCTGTATCTCTTAGAGAATGTGTGTGGAGACCTAAATGAATGTGCTGTGAGAGGGCACCAGATGGTATCCACCACAGACCGGCATAAGCGCAAGCTCATTCCTAGGGATCACACAGGTCACTGTGCAAACCAAGGAGGTGCCACTGTGCCATCTGCCAACTGGGGTCAAGGTTACTGGAAGAAGCTCTAGCTCGTGCCAACAGCGCAGACTAAGTTGGCAGATTTACTGCAGTACAGAACTTGATGTTATTGTCCGCCCTGCACTTCAGCAACTTTTGACATCTACTGCAGGCCTATGTACAGATGTAGGATCTTAACTTAATCCCTCTGTTGCAGGAAATGTGTAACTTATAGTGTATTTGAGGTTTATAAAGTCTTCTGAAATTTCGGGAAAATGTATCAAGCCCTACAAAAATGTCCATTAATTAGAATCCACATAATAATTCACACATAAAAATTATTTTCCATCTGTAGCGAACTGGCTCAAATTAAGATCCTACATCTGTACTGATCATTCAATCATTGAACATTTTTCCATCTCTACATACTGTATGTACTGTTCTGTACTGCGCTTGCCTACAAGCTAAACATTAACAACCATCTTCTCTTCCTCTCTAGCACTCCCTGAAACACCATCAGCATCGGTAAATAGACCACTGCATCCGAAAAGCAAATCTGCATTTCCACTTCGACACCCTCCCCTCGCTTCTCCTTTCTTTTTTAAAACGTGTAAACAGTGTGAAACTTTACGGCCTCATTTGTGTCTGTAGCGGCACTCTGCCAGCCTCCCCACCAGCTCCCCGCCAACTTTCACAAGCCATAAACATCTGTATGAACCCTTTCGTCTGGCCATGGCGGGCAGCGGGGGAACCTGGGGCACAGCCTCGTCACTGGATTAGCGCCATGATAAAACGGCTCCCATATAGCGCCTTTTAAGCAGTTCATCTAGCCTCCGTGACAAGCATTAAAAGCTGTTATAGCCCGGGCCCCAAATTAATTGTTTCCTGTTAGAAGACAAACTCTGGAGCTCTGGAGAACCACTCATTAATTTAGCATTAAAACATCCCAACAATCTGACCTCGTAATGCTTATGTCGGCTTTCTTTGTGCGGCTGGCGATTCCTTGACCCGCGGCCTTATTTAGCCACCAACGAACATCTGAACATCTGTGATGTTAGCAGCCAGGCTAATGATTAGGGATGATTTGTTTTGAATATTTCTCCTGTAGGACATAGAGTATTATGAGGATATGCTGGTATGTGTCTACAGTAAAGCCAGTGGCCTCAATAAAATGGAATAGAGAGTAAAGTGCTTAACTTGGACGCCACAGTGTTATCAGAACCTAGAATTCTCAGCATCACAAAGCTCAATCTAATATTTGGTTCAAATGCATCTCAGGAAACCACAAAGATGTGACAAAATGTGTCAGGTTTTATACTCCTTGCCAGAATGGCAGGGTTGAGTTGGATGTTTACCCAAACTCTGCAGTCTACACATGAATATTTAACTATCAGAGGAGCAGGTCCAACCTCATCCATTATTTGGCACCTCGATACAGACATAGATTTCTATCTCTGGGTGGATGGAATGCAGTCTGCATCTAAATGAACATGATTGAGAACTAGACAGTGGTGAGCGAGGGGACTCTGCCTCCCCTGTGCCTCTGTACATTCTCTCAGTGATGGGACTGGTGCACTGGTGGAGAGGGGCCTGTGTTAGGACATAGATTGTGATGTACAGTGTGTGTGAGTGGGGATGGGAGGAGGAGAGAAATGAACACTGGTCTATCTATAGAGTTCATTGTCCCGCCGCCATCCCTGAACATTACTCTCCTCCGCGTCTTCGCTTCAGACACCTAGACACACAGACAGCATGTTTGCGTGCAGTGAGTCCCTTTTGGGGACCTGCTGCATTTCCTGGATCTAATCAACTCATCTTCAAACGGGGAATGTGTGTGTATGTGTGTGTGGGTAGCATGGGAACCCTCCTCTACCTGGCCCTTCATCACAGAGAGCCACCTTTCACCCCAGCCTCCACATGTCTGAAATTGTTTAAGGACACCTGGGAGAGTGCCGGCCCTTTCCCTGACATGGGGCCCCCTCGCTCTGGCCCTGTCGGAGCGGCTCCTAATGCATCCCCAGACCCCCTGCTCAGTGGGCCAACATGCTGGAACAAATCAAGTATTGACCTGATGCATTTACTCGTTGTAGAACATTATATTCTCATCAGGGCGACCGCCGCCGCGGCTGTAAGGCATGGTCTCTTTGCCGTGAAACATGGCTTTGCTTATGCACTGTGCTGCTGTACCAAGCCGGCGCCCAACATACATACATCATGCTCCGCTCTTGTTGCTCTCTTTATTGAAAGGGAAAACAGAGTGTTGAGCCAGTGGAATCATTATTTATTTTTGACAATTTTTCAAAAAACACCAAAAGTTTTCCTTTTGGGGGGCTGTGGACGAGAGGATCAGCAATGAAACATGCTGAATAGATTGACGGATTTCATTCCTCTACACTTGTGAAAGTAGCTTTTTATGCACTTGTGAGTGATGTCGACACTTTCAAGCATGAAGACCTCGTCATGGACGTGCAATTTTCTGACCGTTACATTAACCATCTCAGATACAGTACACATACACATGCCTTGTAGGAGTGCAAGTCATCATACTAGAGTGATAGCGTTCCAGTTATATGTTACATTTTCCTAGTGACATGCTTCCTCCAAGTCAATATAATGCCTTAGACTTTAATAATGACCTATTATACAATGTGTTTAGTGAATTGATCTGTGGGAAACAGACAATCATCAACAGTCCACCTTAATGAGTTCCCATCCATCTCAGTAGCAGAGAGAGAGAGAGAGAGAGAGAGAGAGAGAGAGAGAGAGAGAGAGAGAGAGAGAGAGAGAGAGAGAGAGAGAGAGAGAGAGAGAGAGAGAGAGAGAGAGAGAGAGAGAGAGAGAGAGAGAGAGAGAGAGAGAGAGAGAGAGAGAGAGAGAGAGAGAGAGAGAGAGAGAGAGAGAGAGAGAGAGAGAGAGAGAGGGGTAGAGAAAGGTAGAGAGAGAGAGGTAGAGATAGAGAGAGAGAGAGAGGTAGAGAGGTAGAGAGAGAGAGAGAGAGGTAGAGAGAGAGAGAGAGAGAGAGAGAGAGAGAGAGAGAGAGAGAGAGAGAGAGAGAGGGGAGAGGGGTAGAGATAGAGAGAGAGAGGGGTAGAGATAGGTAGAGAGGTAGAGAGAGAGAGAGAGGTAGAGAGAGAGAGAGAGAGAGAGAGAGAGAGGGAGGGGTAGAGATATTTAGAGAGAGAGAGAGAGTAGAGAGAGAGAGAGAGAGAGAGAGAGAGAGAGAGAGAGAGAGAGAGAGAGAGAGAGAGAGAGAGAGAGAGAGAGAGAGAGAGAGCAGTCCTGTCTGGCTCCCCTGGCTCTCTTACTGGCTCTCTACACGGCCAAGTGATGTCTGGTTCCCCTGGCCCTCTCACTGGCTCTCCCTCCCCTCTAAAGGACACAGGTGACTGAACCTATGACTGTCCTCGCAGCCGATGATACATAGAGACTGGGCGCGGGATGACAAATCCCAGCGACACTCGCCCAAGAAGAGACATATTGATTTTTCAATGATTAATAAGTGGAAAATAATTGTGTTTCATTAAGATGGATGGAGTTTCATTTAGTCCTGTCTCCTCTTCTTCACTTCAGCGGGAGGCAGGCAATCAAATCTCCCACACTGCCACGTTAGTCTGCCATGGCAACGAGGTCAGTGATCCAACGAGAGGATGCATTGAGCCACGGGGAGTAGTCAGTGCTATCTCTCAGAGGCCACCCATCAAAGCTAGCCTAGTAAACAGGCCAAATACACACACCACACACCGCATCAAGACTCTCCTCACAAAATGTGGTCGATTTTTCAGTCCGTATATATAGTCTACTGGAATAGCTCTACTGGACGTCTGACAGACTTAGATTTTGGAATGAAACGTCCATTTCAAAAAAAATATCTTCTCTGGTGGAAATCCAGTGTGAAGGGTTGTAAAGGTTTAACATAAAATACACAGACAATAAATACGTCTGTAAGAAATCCTTTAGTACTGCGCTTCACCAATACTATTGAGTAGCAGTAGACACAAAGAAATGACACGATGAAGCCTGTATACACAAACTGCAGAAAGCTAATAATACACTTCATGTTAATAATGTATCAAATACTGTACATACAGTATTTTCAGGAAACCAGACCCATTTTGCAAAGCATACACCTCAGTATTCAGGAGGTCCTTGGTATGGATGAAGATGTCACCATAGGGGTGGGGGAGGAGAAACAGAACAGAACCCCAGTCTGTCTCCCAGCATTGTGTATCACTTTAATGTTTCTATAATGACATTCCCTCCAAGTTGGTGTCATGGGCCATCAAGAATCATAATTGTAAATTGATTCGTTGACGGATGGTGACAACATGCCACTGTCAAAAGAAACTGATAAGAGAGGTTATCCTCTGATGAATATATCAATAACCACTGACAGTTGAAAGAGTACCCACACAAAATTCGAAAAATAAGCACCAACACCTCTTGAGGTAGCGCCATTTGTTTTGTTCCAGCCTGCCAAAGGAAGCTCTGACTGAACCTGGTTAATTATGTTTGGTGGATAAAGACAATTATAGAGGGTTGACTTTCTCAACGTCTTCGATTTTTAAGTCATATGCTGTTTTTATTTTTGACATTCATCGGCATTGTTGACGTATATGATTTGATTTGCCTGAAAACAAAGTCCGGACCTTATATTGAAACTGATTCAGAAAGTGGACGCAGTTTACAGACGTCTTTGGTGTGCGTGTGTGTGTGCGTGTGTGAGAGCACGCGCGTGTGTTTGTCTGTGGACGTATAATCACATAAACACTTCATGGGAAAACGATGGTGATACATCACCCAAATTACACCCGGTCATTAGAGCCCTGATCCATCACATGGCTGTCTGTAGAACCAGGGCTGTAATGAGAATAGAACCTATGCAACATTGATGTGCCCGGACTGTCGCTGGATGACCGCTGATATTGATGCCTGACTTGAGTGAATGACCACTGCTACTAATGACTCAGTGTATGGGGCTACCAGTGGAGGCTGGACCAGGCTGGAGAGGGAGGGAAGGGAGGGATACGAAGAGGGTTTTCCAGCTGTACTTACACTGAGATGAACTAATGGCCATGTGGGCAGGTGGAGGAGAGGTTAGGGATCATCATCAGGTCTACCTTTCATCACACAGTCACAGAAATAAAACTGACCGAATGCAATTAAAGGTGCCGTGGTCCTCGATTGTCATATCATGCCGGCTCGCTCCGCTTGGCGCATTAATAGGGTTTCAATTGCCAGCGCCTAGCTCTTAATGGCTGATTTATTTCATTTTAATACCCTTGTCAGGAGGTACGACCTCGGTAGAGGGCCGCATAATAGGTAACCATTTTCCCCCACCCCCAGTGGGAATGCTGGGCTCTAAAGAGGACCATTTGATATGTGGCTCAGCTCGCCATCCTTCCCACTGAGTGGAAGACTATGGTGCTCATTTTGATAAAGTGTATCATGTAAAGTGGATCATTTTAATGTTTCACGTTCATAGTTAGTCCCGATCACTAATACCACGCATGCCTTTTGCATGCTGTCAATGAAGAAGACTTCATACTAGTAAGTGATTCTATTCGTAGAAGAATAACATGCTACCACTGAACAATGCTTTTAAATTGGAACTTGATAATAAGGCTGCGTTTACACAGGGAGACCAATTCGGATTATTCTGCACAATTATTAACAAATGAGCTGATCTGATTGGTCAAAAGACCACTTGGTGGAAAAATATCAGAATTTGGGCCGCCTGTGTAAACGCAGCCTAAGATTTAAGAAAAGTTCAATATTGACCTGCATCTGTGTTTGAAATTCACTGCTCTACTGAGGGACCTTACAGATAATTGTATCTGTGGGGTACAGAAATGAGGCAGTCCTTAAACAATTATATTAAACACTATTATTGCACACAGAGTGAGTCCATGCAATTTATTATGTGACTTGTTCAGCAAAGTTTTACTCCTGAACTTATTTAGGCTTGCCATAACAAAGGGGTTGAATACTTATTGACTCAAGACATTTCATCTTTACATTTTTTATTAATTTGTTAACATTTTTTAAAACATAATTCCACTTTGACATTATGGGGTATTGTGTGACAAAACACAACAAAATGTGGAAAAAGTCAAGTGGTGTGAATACTTACAGTTAACTCATTTACAGTATATCGCACATATACAGTAATGTTGCTTATGTTGAGACTAGGCCACAGTGGAGTCTCTGTGCCTTGAATTGTGGCAACCCTATTCCCAACAGTAAGTCAATTGACTGGAACGGTTGTCATTTACCACACCATTAATTGACTAATGTGCATCACTTCTCTGTGCCACGTAGGTAGGGCAGTGGGGTCATACCAGAGAGGATTATGGGAAATTATCTGAAACAATGAAAGGGGACTTTCCCGTGTTTTCTCAGTTGAACACAGTCATATATGGCTGAGCAGATGTCGTCATTTAGATTAGTTGAACAAAGGTGACTACCCAATCACATAATTCCTGCATTATGAGACATCTTGCTATGCTAAACTATACATTTCCCCAGACAACTGTGTACAGCAAGACTTCATCAATATCATTACTCACCATATTGTTCCACTCTACAATGCCTCTGTGATTGATGAACAGGCGAAGGACTTAAAACAACCATAATTCTCCTAATCAATTACTCATGCTTAGCCGAGCTACAGTATGTTACAGTATATCAACCTCAGTGTGGTTAGTCATATTGTACATTTGCAATGGTAGAGGGTGCAGTCAAACACGAGATGCATGTGGGATGCGATTTGTAGCGGTAATGTTCAGCTATTTGGACATTTCTATCTTCTAGACCATCTTATCTATTCAGTATATTGCAGGGTTGTTTTGTGAAAGACGCAAAACATGTCTTTATACGTATAACCAGAATAAATATATAATTAGCATTTCCAAATACTTTGCTAAAACAAATGGTCCGCAAGGCTCAATATTAGCACCTGTTTAATTATCATTTAAAAAAATAATATTTCCAGTTAACAATAATACTGTCCTTTGCTAACTGTACGATAGTTTAATTCAACGTAGGGCGTGGAGTATCATACAAATAAATAAAAGCGTATCATTGCAAACATCAAAAGCTACCAAAAAAAGTCAATAAAATCTTTATTTCAATTATGGTCCTCGAGGTGTCAAATGAAGCATATCCTTATCATTGCAGTGGGATCCATCCATTTGCCTTGGCTCTTCCATCTGCCCTAACAGGTCTAATTACCTTTCTGTCTATAGGCTAATCCTTCATGTGTCAATCTATTGATTTTCCTGTCCTCATTAGAACTAGTGTAAAATAGGGTCTGAGAGCAGAGCAAACCAAACTGAATGGGCAATCTTCTCCCAAAGGTTAAACATGTTAGGGGTGGCGACAAGGGGTGTATGGAGTATTGTTGAGGACAAGCTTATATATGAACATGTCGTCTCCAGTTTCTCCCGTTGATCAGTAGCCGCATGGGATCTGCAATAGCAGAGGAATTAGATGAATGTCTGGGATCACTGGGGCTAGAGCTTCCATACATCCATACCTTTTGGAATTCACACAAGAAATACACGAGCATAAACAAGTGAATCTATTCAATATTTACACAGTTCTTTGGCTTCAACTTTTGTTAATAGCTCACTTTGGAATTGCAGATTCAATGTATTCGATTGTTCTACAGATGTGTCTATAACATTACGAAACGTTACGACTCAAAGTCGGAGCAGGAGAAATAACAATTCCCAATAATCTGCTGGTCCCGAAGCGACATTCCCTCAACGTAGGACATGGTTCAAGGGTTAGGGTCAGAGAGATTACCGTAGTTTTATTTTTAAAAATATCTGTAAACTCCTATCAACTTTGCACTGAGACTGAGCTTTCAGAAGTGAAAATGAACAGATGTACATTTCTTGTTTAAGACGGACTCAAATGAATGATTGCGGTCCACAGATAGAGGTAATTATGGGAAAACCGTGAACATTCGGACACTATCCATTCCCTACCATTACATTACATAATGTAGTGTTACAAACCTTGGGATCCCAAATGTACAGTATGAGGATGAAATACTGATTAGAATAAACGTTTGCTTAAATGCAATCAATCGCCTTGCCCTCGGGTCCTGCTTTAAATTTTATTTTATTTTTATCCCCATTTCCCATCTCTCCTTCTGCACAGAGGTGTATACATTTGACGGTAGCACAGAGTCGATGGGACCGTCGATGGCAGCCATTATCCTCCTTTGACAGCATCTCAATAGATAATCTGAGTGCTTCTTTGATTATGTTAATTTATGGCACATAATGGTGTAGCTTTTGTGCTTTCTAACTTTGCCTTGGGCTTCCTTCACTATAGGACAGTATTGAAAACAGCTACAAATGCCACATTAAAAGCACTGGCACAGTACACTGTCTAGTACTATAGTTGATTAACAGGGAATGGCATTGGTCGCTAATTGTAAACAGAGGCTTTGAGGAGAACAAGCCCAGACGTGTAGTTTAATGTAGAAGACAATCATCACTGTCAATAGGAGGTATATACAGTACATAAAACACTGTCTCGTGGATTTGGCACAAGGAAAGGTTTTGGAATAATTGTAGCACACTAGCAAAATGGTGTCTCTCGTTTATGTTAAAATGTGTAGGGAATGGTAGCCTTACTTTGGGATTCTGATTAGCTTTTGACAATGCTGGTACTGACCTGAACCTCAGACACGGTCACTAGCCGGCTACCACCCGGTACTCTACCCTGCACCTTAGAGACTGCTGCCCTATGTACAGAGAGTCATTGAACACTGGTCACTTTAATAATGTTTACATGCTGTTTTACCCACCTTATATGTAGATACTGTATTCTAGTCGATGGCTCAGTATAACTACTGCTGTACACACCTTTTCTATTCACATACTGTCCATACTGTCTACACACCATTCACAGACATAGTGTCCATACTGTCTACACACCATTCACAGACATAGTGTCCATGCTGCCTACACACCATTCACAGACATAGTGTCCATACTGTCTACACACCATTCACAGACATAGTGTCCATACTGTCTACACACCATTCACAGACATAGTGTCCATACTGTCTACACACCATTCACAGACATAGTGTCCATACTGTCTACACACCATTCACAGACATAGTGTCCATACTTTCTACACACCATTCACAGACATAGTGTCCATACTGTCTACACACCATTCACAGACATAGTGTCCATACTGTCTACACACCATTCACAGACATAGAAATATTTATATTCTGGACTCTGGTCTGGACACTAATTTCCTGCAACTCTATCCATTTTGCTATGGGGTTTGTACTGTGTATTTAAATACTGTATTCTCCACATAGCTGATTCTAATAGTTTTACTACAGTATATTGCATTTTAGTTGCAGCGTTTATACACACTGCATATTTCTTTATACACTGGATTCCTGACATACATAGCTCACTCTAATCTACTGCTGTACATATCATTCCTAGCATATTTGTGTATATTAATCTGGCGTAGATACATATGGATTGCGTTTGAATTACTGTTACTGTGCTATTTGGGTTGTTAATTGGATTCGTTCCCGACAGTTCTTGATTTCTAGTTTTTTTAAATGTATTGTTGATTATTCGTGTACTTGTTTGACATTATACTGCAGTATTAGGAGCTAGTAACATTGGCATTTCACTTCACCCGCAATAACATCTGCTAAACTGTGTACACGACCAATAAGCTTTTATTTGAATTGATTTACTGGGTTAAAGATTTTCTTACAATAATTCAGTACTGAGTAGACATGTGTCCAAGGGTAGAGTGGGGATAAATGTTTCTACGTCAAGGAGTAATCTCTTCGGAACCGATCGGCCATTTCCTTTTAAAAGCAGCTTTGAGCATTGTTCTTACTTGTATACAGTGTGAGAAAATATTTGTAGGAAAACTAAGCTGTGGTTACCTCAAAGGTAGTGTAAATAGCATGCAGGCATAGGTCTCCTGTTGCCTCTGCTTGTGTTTGGGTTTCCTCTGCTAATAGCCATTACGTAGCATGATTAGTTGCAACTATTTACTGTAAAGACGTTTACTAATCAACATCACCCATAGAGTTACGCTGCAGATCTGGGAGCAATTATGTCCACAGCACACAAATTAACAGCAAGCCGGCATTTTTCTTAGGAACACATCAATTTACAGGCTAGCGTTTAACATTTCATCTTCTTATTGGACCCTTGTTAATGTTAACCACTTCCTTCCCCTTGAGTTTATTTTGCTTTGGTGCATGTGGCCTCTGCACATCGACCATTCACTGGTCAATCCATCCATAACTGCCCTACAACAGGGTCATGTTGCCAGACTTGACCGTGGATTTTGTCCGTGTTTGACCTGGCCGGGTGATAGGACCTCAAGCAAAAACAAGTGTCACAATGTTCATCTGTTGCTAACTCTAGCTGATCACATAACAAGACAGGTACTCCCTGGATACAGGCTGACCACTATGAGGTCTGGTCATTACTGTACGTAAGGTCTGAGGTACCAGGAAAATGAATGGGCTGTATGTGAAATATTCCCCTGTCTCATGAGTGTCCTCAACACTCCAGTTCCCACCAGTCTTTAAAGAATACAGCCACTCAAACTCTACGCCTTACATTTTCCTTTCCTTAATTACGTAATCAATGGTATTTTAAATGTACAAGCAAATCACCATGGAGGTGAACTTGTGACCCATTCTTGTAACCTTTTTGGCCCAAAAAGATTTGTACCAATCAGGGGAATCCGACGGTTGACTTGGAATTAAGGACACAGAGTCAGGACCCTAATTAGAGGTGTAACCTTTTTCTGACAGATAGATTTGTTTTGCGATGCCAGTGTTTGGCTAAGATCTGCGGGGACTAAGAGATCGACAGATATACATTAAGCATTAGGATTGGCATTCATTAGCGAACTTGTTCAAACAAAACACAATCAAACCCAAAGCCGCCTTGGTCACAATTAAAATACTCCTAATAATAGACCTTTCCCCTTATACACTGCCCTCTGAGACCAAGGTATATGTCTGTCATGTCAATTATTATTAAACGTAATAAAACAATTATTAAAATTAAAATTAAAATTAAGCGTAATTTACGCGAAAAGGGGGGCCACATTCATACCCCCCCCCCAACATTAACATAAGGCTAGAGGATGCCAGTCATCGTGGCAGTCAATATTGATGCAGCACATTTCAATTTAATTTCAGAAATGGGCGTTAAGAGGGGTGGGTGGGCAGGAGGGGGTGCATCAATGTCTTGATAGGCATTTCTGGTATTTTCCCTGAAACAGCTGCATCTGATTTGTCACGGCAGGGGTTGCTACAATGGCTGCCGTGAGATAGCATCAGCTGCTTCCAATGGAGCAGGCTGGGACGGCCGGGGACAGGAAGGGTCCGCCCCACCTCCCCCCGTGTCCAAAGAGACATCAAGGAAGAAGACAAAAGGCCCAGTGGCGTGGAGACTGGAGGAGAGTGGAGAAGGCCTTCAGTGGCTCTCAGAGGCATCCCAGCCTGCCAACCCTCCAGAGGGCAGGATACTTCCCATGAGGGGTCACGCTCATCCAGATCACTTCACCCAGGTGGAATGAATTGGATGGAGGGATGGATGGAGGGAAGAAAGAGGTAGAATCCATATAAACACAGGAAATTGCCTTCTTTGAGTGGATTAAAACAAGAGGGTGCTCTCAGGTGCTTGTGAGAGACGTTCAAAGTGTGTTTTGAAAATGTTAATCATACTGTAAGCAATGTACTTCTTGTTCCTCTCACTGAATGATGATCAGTGTTGTGTCAATGTTCAGCTTTAATGCAAATGATCACGATCATACTGTAATAAGAAAATGCTTAATGGTTTAATGCACTATACATTTCTTACGTTGGCACTTTGACACAAAGTATAATAATGTATTCAATGAGCTAACGGGTTCAAAAATGCCAAAATTATATTTAGGTAGAGAATCCTATTTATGTGTAAACATCGTTTGAATAGTGTTTTCCATTTTGGATCAAACCAACATGCAAATTCTCCTGCTGCTCCCTCTACAGCAGGTGTTCTTGGGTGCGCTGCGGCTCTAAACCACCATTTGAGTT
Organism: Oncorhynchus keta; assembly: GCF_023373465.1. NCBI lineage: Eukaryota > Metazoa > Chordata > Actinopteri > Salmoniformes > Salmonidae > Oncorhynchus > Oncorhynchus keta. The sequence goes on along the minus strand of NC_068424.1, from coordinate 23,360,762 downwards.
CTGACATTTAACAGACACACACACATTTTGATCTCCTGTGGATGTTCTGCCAAATATTGAAAAGGGGGAATATCATAAAGAACAGGCATTCAGTGCTAGGCGTTTGACATTGCACAGACAGAAAGAAAAGACACTTTGCCAAGTCAGTGGGGACATATTTGGTATCCATAGTAACCTTAATCAAACCAGGATTTTGCAAATTTATGTCATATTAGCAGAACACTTTAGGCACAATTTTAATGGCAATGGTGAGACTTAATATGTATGCATAGCTTCAAAACTTGGTTTGCAAGAGCCATTTGGCAAATAATCAGTTTGTTATTGGTCTTAAATAGTGGCTAATTAAAACACTGACCCCTACGACGAACTCTCTTCCTAAGGACACCGAACATAAACAGGAAAAATCTGTTTAATTGCAACACAAAAAACGAGCGTTTGGGGGTCGTAATTGGACCTCGGTGAAACAAATTAATCCACAGGGGATATCCCAAATTGACGTTTAAATGCAAACAGTAGTCTAGCACTTAGACCAAGTCCTGGATGGCCAGCGGTCCCCAATGAAATCATATAAAATCAAATCAAAGAATATGGCATTTTCACTAACCAGAGGTCCTTGGCATGGGTTCCGCAACAATAACAAATGGACGGACAAATAAATTGAAATGAAAGTTACAAATGAAACGCGGTACCGAATGGCAAGATCGGGTTCTGAGGTTTAGAGAACCAGGGAGAAAAAAAGATTAGTGGTGGCAGATGTTTATTTTTACACTTCAAGGTTTCCCAACGAGCGTGTATGTGTTTAAGCTCAACAGAGCCTGTGACGAACAACCTGCTCGATGCTGGGGAATACATTTGGTGAAACACAACAGCCTTCTGTAGAGCCTCTCCAAGGAACTAGTGAGGGATTATAGTGTTGTCACAGTTACATGGCCTCAGATGTGGCGCTGGTGAAATACACTCTCTCTCCTATTTGCCAAACGTTGTCATTCCTCTCTGCACTTTTCAACCTTGATTGGCTACTTCTTAACTGGGACAGCCATGCAACAAACCACTACAATGTACGTTGAGAGAAAACTATCTGCGCTTTTAGTCTAATTCCCTTTGGTTGTACTTCTTTCTATATATGATGATTTGACATGCGGATTTTACTCCTATTACACATGATATATATATGACGACATTCCAGACCATGTCTATTCTAGAGGGAATATCCTCATCTGTTTTAATTCACTAGAGTTCCAGTGTGACGTCATAGATTAGATTAAAATACATGTCACTACTGAGTTTTACAACAGCACATTCATGTTGGCTGGAATGCCTTCCTGAATACATGCTCATGGTGAAAGAGACAAGGTTGGTGGAGTCCTGCACTCTATGTACCTCCTCAGTCAGCTTAGGGCCACAATGTCTGACAGCTCTCAGTTTGGATTCTCACCGACCAATAGATGGCAGTATTTCCCAAAACATGTGACAGAAACAGCAACTAGAGGGGGTTGGAATGAGCCCATGCACCACTGAAGCAGATTTACAGCTCCTTATATTTAAATCAACAGATGGGAGCTTGTAAAGGAGCATCACAGAAGATTATTTCCAAACATTACTTTACATTTCATTATATCTATATATATGTCACATATGTATGGACTATAAATGCCAGTGCCGTTTTTATGGTGTATGTTTGCTTGCTCAAATGGACTTGTAGATGTAGGTAACACAGCATATGTATTTGTTATAACAGAGGGACACGTGTCAGTGCAATTTGGTTGAATGTGTGATCCATGCATCAGAAATGAGTAAAAGACAGTGGTTCATTGCTCTTTCCATATGAGACAAGGGCGTGATCAACCATGAATATCAGACGACTGCAGATGGTTTATTTACAAATGACAAATGAATGTATTCACTGAATGGGGTTCGACTTCCAAGAATAATATCACAAGATGTAATGTATCATAATATACTTTATATGTAATACATCACATCTGTAAGATTCAGACCACGCTTTGCAGTGCGGTATTCATTAGGATTTGTTCAATTGTGATTTTCAGTTCTACCGTAACGGCTTGTAGATAGAAGAATCTTAACACCAGAACAAAATACACAACATTAATTACAGAAACGATTTAGTTGTGATATTTGATTTGATTTAATCATCTGTGGTTTTAATGTCATAACGTCTGGCATGTACATATCCTTGCCCTTCAATTGGATGTTTGTGAACCGTGTTTTTAGAGGCAGCTGCTCGTATGTTAAGAGAGGACATAAAAACGAAATAAACAAATTGCAGCAAATGTTTCTTCAGCTGTCGTGCAAGGGAAGGTTACACAATAAAAATAATTATTTATTTTTTCCATGTTGCCAGCCTTTAAGAGTTAAAGTGGTCTCTGCATAGGGGAGTCCTAACTTCGAGACAGATGGTTGTGTGTGAATCACAAATCTGAGTAAAACATATTCACTAGACTAGAACTTCAGCATGTAGACAGTGCAGGAATCCTGTAGCCACAGTGAAAGTATGTAGCTAGTCATACTGAAGGTACTTTAAAGGATAATATTTTCACCACAACAAGGAAATTGTATTAGGGACATAAAGTGCATCCTTCAACAAAGATGGTGGCATTTACCTAAGTTGATGCAAATGTTCTGCCTGAGCACCCCCCCCCCTCCCTTCTTCCCTCCTGATACTCTGGGTCACAGCGTCAGGTAAATGATGGGGTGTAGGGTGTACTGTACCTGTGCATGGCACGCGCCCCCAACCCCCCTACCTCCCCTCATCAGGTGAGTGTGAGACGCCTCTGTTCCCCGTCCTGCCCTGTTGGTTTGTCCCACCTTGCCTTGCTGCATTGGGATCTGAGGTGTCCCGTCAGTGTTTAGGGGGGGATAAGTCAGGGCCTGGGCTCTGTAATGAGCAGCCCGGGTTCTTTGCTCTTTCTGGTTCAGCTGTTCCTCTCCCTTATTTCACGCTGCGCTGCCCCCAACTCCGCTGGCCCGGCTAAGTGTCCTCTCCTCCTCACCGAGCACACAGAATGGGGAGGCACACAGCGGAGAGTGAGAGAGAGAGAGAGAGAGAGAGAGAGAGAGAGAGAGAGAGAGAGAGAGAGAGAGAGAAAGAGAGAGAGCGAGAGAGAGAGAGAGAGAGAGAGAGAGAAAGAGTGAGACGGGCGCATGCATGACTGGTCACTACTCCATACCATTCATTCCAGCAGCGATGGGAACTGCTCCCCCCCTTACTGTGTGGCTTAACAAGTCTACCCCCCCCTCCCCCATTCTCCAGTCCCTTCTTTGAAAGGTGCTATTTCAGGAATCTTTTCCAGTTTTTCTCTCTATCTCTCTCTCTCTCTTTTTTCAATTTATCCCTTTCACAGCAGCTGAAGTGACCCTGGTCAGAACAAGGGTTCTAAACTATAAGAGACCCAGGAAAGGTACGGGGAGAGAAAGAATTGGCCAGGGCATGTGGAGTGGAGTGGAGTTGAGTGGAGTTGCATCTTTTCAGCACATTAAGTTCACTGAAGCCTGTAACACAGGGCCAATACGGTGTTGTTGCCCACTAAGCATAAAAAGTACATAAATTCAATGAGTGCATTAAAAAGATGAAGGGGACAAGTAGGTGAAAAAAAATCTCAAGTATTATTATAATAATAAGAAGGGAAAAGGAGCCACTTGGCTTTTACTTTTTCTTTTGATGAGAGGGAAAAAGGCTATTCACAAAGGATCATAAGTAAAGCTCCTAAGCTGGAATCATTGGAGTGATTCAACGCATTTGAACTCGGGGAAAAGGCTTCCGGGACAATCTTTTGAATTAGGTAAACCTGTCACATTTTTTTAGGTGAACAGTGGAATTGAAAGCATTTATTCTATTGAAGTTAGAGGCCAACCCACAACGTTTTGGGTGCAACTATATGACTTAAGAACAATTGCTTGCCTACATCAATTTCCAATAACTTTTTGTTGTATAGGCTATCACGAGACTATATGATTATATATTCACACTCGACAATATGTTTATTTCACAGTATCTACAGTGTGTTACATAGTACTATACATACTTTAACATCAATGCAGTACGAACAATATTTCCAATAGTAAGATACTTTATGTACAGTACTGTGTCACATGCACAGATTATTGTATGCGATTTTACTGACATTATTTCTTACAATGCCTTCCCCTGTATCTTGTCTGCCCTCATGCTTCAGACGTCCTCTTTGTTTACGCGACAGTGTGAACAGTGTGAACAGTGCATCAGAAATGTCTGAGCTACAGTTGCTAAATGTATTGCCCTGCCTCTGATCAGGAACAGTAATGAACCTCTGATACCTCTGAAGTCAAATCATTTGAATGCTTTGGAAAGAAGGCTCCTTGCGAAGGAGATAACCAGGAGGAGGAATCAATTTGCACACAAGAGGGATATTAAAGCAGGTGATAAATATTATCATCGGTGCCGATCGCCTTTCCAAAGTAGCCGTGTAACTGTTTTCAACGCCGTGAAATCCTTTATCGAGCTGTCGCTGGTTGACAGAAACAATTATCCAGAGAGGGAGGTAAATGAATAAAATTAGCACTTCCAGCCTTGCACGTTCCCCGCCTGTGGCGATCACCACGCGATGACTTCCCAAACTCTTATCATATCCCGGCAAGCAGAGCCAGCGTTTCATATCTCCTTCGTTCCTCCTTCTTCCCTTCCCCCTGAAAGGAGGACGTCTACTACGGCTGGTTTAATCACGCCATTGTGATTGTGCACAGATAGATTATGGTCTCATAATGGAACTCACCTGGGCTGCGGAAGATTCTAACCAAAACATTGTTTGGTGGGGATGTTTGGTGGGGATGGGTGTTTTGATTTTACTATCCTTGTGAGGACCAGAAGTCCTCATAAGGATAGTAAAAACAAGGAAAATTCGGACAAGTAGGGAATTTACATACATGACATACATTTTCTTGCAACAGGAAACATTTAGCCCAAATGTTTCCATGTTCGGAGGTGACTTGTGGGTTTTTCCCCCCATGAGGGCTTCCATTCCGGGCCATTCTGGGGTCTGCTTTGGAAGAAGCTTTAGAGACTATTAAATGAGGTCATAATAGCTTCTTCCTTCCACCCCCCCCCCCCCTCACCCCCCACCCCCCTCTTTACCCTCCCCCCTCTGTGCGCTGGTCCCCAACATGCTTCCTGTCGGAACCACAACAGTCTAAGCCCAGTCTTTCTTTAACCTGTCCTCATCTCCCTAAATTCATATCCTCGCCACATCTATGGGCACAGGGTCTTGTTTGCAAAACAAATAAAGTTGGTAATGCTCCGCAATTTGCTCCGCTGGCAGCCCCATAGGCAAAACAACATTGTGCCCAGCGTTTATTGGCAAGTCCTGTGTAGTCTCTTTAGCTGCCTGGCTTATTGGTATTATAAATCCTTTTAAAATCTGGGTTCTCTTGGGGTAAGTTTTCTTACTTTAAATGTGTAATGACAGATAAGTGCAGCGTTCACTGCATGTGTGGTTCCTCTCCTTTAGCTCAGAGATATAAGGAACGTGGCTTTTTATCTCCTCCATCAGGGAGCGATAACTCGCTGTTCTTCATGTAACAGTTGTTTAGCATCATCAAGTGTAATCAGCATGATGGAAAACGTCACTAGTAATATGTGGAGGACAGCGATGATGTATTGTTTTCTCCTATTGTTGAAGTGGACATTCGAGTATAAGCCCCAATTCCTGGTAAATCGAGAGGCTCATATTCTAAAATGTTGAATGGGAGTATCGATGACAACCTGTATGCCCTGTTGCCAGTTGGGGGGAGAGAGATGAGGATCTGCTGTATAGGATATCCAGGAAAAATACTATTACAAAACCCTAAGCCTGGAATAATAACATTCTTGAATTTGACTGTGGTGCTTTTTGACACAAAACAAAACAAAAAAGTTTCTCAGAGGCGACTAGTAATTGACCTTGGGGTCTATTGTAATGCTTCAGTTCCAGTTGAAATTGTAGTCCTCTAATTGTACATACATTTAAAAAAAACTTTGATCTCCATGAGGCAATTTGACTTGATTTCTGCCCTGGTTCAACTGATTCACTGGCACTCTCTCTCTGTCTGGTGGTGTTTACGCCAATGTTTTGAATACACACTATTATGAACTTATTTCATGTCCCCTCACAAGTAGTTTAAGGAAATGCTTTTTGGTACTGTGTCTCCAAAGACTCAATGCGTCTGCGGACACAGTATGCAAGTATGATTACATTCCAGTATATTCATTATACGAGTACGCCCCTTCAAGTGATCTTTTGTCTCTGTAGTCTGAACACACACCCACACACGTGCACATGCACACCAATATTGTGACTATGTGTGTCTATGGTACATGTATTCACTCACACACATACACACACTGTAGGAGTTGCCACCTCTGCGCAGAGGGAGGTCTCTCTCACAGAGTCCCCAATCCGTGACATTCAAGCCCATGCTATGATTACAAGGCAGATGAACACATGGCAACAACGTCATCTCAGGGGGAGAACATTGTGGAACAGTGGAATGGAATGATGTGTGGAACAAAGGACCTGGGAGAACAGGTTAAGAGTCAGCCACCGGGTTTCCGCACCACGGGGGTGACCTTGGGAACTTGGTGGAACACTGTGGAACACTCGAGACCGTGTTGCCTCAAAGACAAACGTGTCCTTGGGGGGAATCCCTAGAAATTGGTTATTGTATCGCCAAGGCTATTTACCTATTTTGGGGATTAACATATTTAATTCCCTCCTCAATCCCGTCGGAGTTAATGCCCTCGCATTTCCAATTATCCAACTAAGTGTAACGCGGAGGGAATCGGTAGTGAGGAATCCCTGGCTGGGGTGGTTTACGCGTCACAGGAGCATGTTGTCTTCAGTGCTCTGCTTGTAGAAGGAAGTAAATATGAAAATGAGTTACAGTAGTATTGTTACCTCTAAGCTGGCCCTGCCAACACTAGATGCTTAAGTCTCTCCCCACTCCACCCCTTTCCTGATGTCTGAATAGCCAACCGAATCCAACATTCAAAGCCAATCCTCCCATACCTACTGCACCTATTACAGTTTAATAGGTTGGGTTTTGTTTTCCCATGCAGCTGGCAAAATGAATGAATTTCAATGAGATCCACCTGGAGTGGCGGGTTCCCAGGACGGGGTGGGGTGGGTGGCGGGATGGGGTTTGGGTTCCACAGTTCGGCAGACAGGGCCAGGAAGTGGGTCTCAAAGCCCCTGGTTTAGCCCCACTGTCCGAGCGGAGCATTTAATAGACATCTCATTCATTACTGGGATTCCTTACAGATGGCACAAGGGATCACAAGAGGGGGGAGGGGGGTTGGGGTGGGGGGCAATGTGTGTGTGTGTGTCTGGCCACGTAATCCCACTTCCTCCTTTGCCGTGTTGACACCAGGCCAGAGATAGAGATGTGTAAAGAGCTTCCTCTAACCTTTTACTGTCGGAAATAAATGGGTCATGGTCTTCGATTAACAGCACATCCTTCATAATCCAATAATTACACAAAGACGGCACAGACAAACAGACTCTCTCTTCCAGTTGGGATCTTTGAAGCTGATTGACGCATGCACTCTTCAACTGTAATTGCTGCATGCCATTCGGATTCTCCTTTTGATGCTCTTTGCTTGTCAAGGCCGCGCTACCTGTCCCAAACTCATGTACTGGTTTGGAGTCTTTTCAGTGAAAAGAACCCCAGTACCAAAAGAAGATCTCACAGAGTCGTTAGAAGTATAACTAGAATATGCTCTCTGTCAGGGGTTTCTCTAATTGGTCTAAGACTTGTACACTGGGGAAATTCAAGGAGACATGAGTGGGCACTGGTTTCCCATAAGGCCATTCATTGTGAGTGGAGGCGTTTCCTGTCACAGGACTGGCGTCCAATGGCACCAGCTAGACAGCCACAGATCCTGCTTACACTCCATTAATGACTGGTTCAGTTTCATTAATATCACACACAACCACGATGACATACAATGGATGGCATGTTGCTGTACAGTACAAGAGATTCTCTGATTTGTTCTGGAAGAAGTTGGAAATATTGTCAATGGGGAATGTGAGTTATTCGAATACTGATGATCAACTGAGGCAGAAACTGTCAAATTTGATATGCTACAATATACATAAAGTTAGTTTTGTCCTACAGTGAATAATTCAACAGCCTTGACCTATAGTGACCTACAGAGCCGACATACAGATTTTCATGACACCAAATACTACAGTAAACCCCCCCCAACATCCCCATCACGATTATATAACTCATTAAATTACTCATCTAGCAGAGAAGGTTTTCTAAATCTCTATTCTGTCAAGCCACCATCATGTAAAACCAAAGTCATGCTCCTGGCATTTGAACCCAAAGTGCTGCAGTGGAATCGATCTGAGATACCCTGGCAGTTTACAGCTAAGGCCAAGAGCATCATACATTGTAATGGATTGTGTTATTCAATATTATTCATAAGATGTGTAATGATTATTATTGTATTATTCAAAGAGAATGCGACGAGGGCTTAGAGAGCAATATCAGAGGACTGTCCGGTGTGTGGGGTTGGGGGGAGTGTGTGTGTGGGAGGGAGGGATGGATGGATGGGGGACAGAGGAGTGTGAGTGAGGTGTGTGTGTTTGTATGTGTGTGGTGGGAGGATGGATCAGGGCTATAATGGATGTATTTTCATTTGCCTTTGTATGTTAAAACATCACCTCTTTGATGCCAGTAGACCTGTCCAACCACAATCACCTCACAAGAGAAATCTCCATGACTCGCCAACGCTAACAATTCCTCCAAACGACCACCCGCCTGCCCACAGACAAGGCAAATCATTCCTCCACTCCAACAAATTCTCCCTAAGTCCCCCTACATAAAGATCCCCTTATCTTTGCTCTGTAATTGCAGGCTGAGCTAACAGCAGGTCAATCTACCAGTTAGCGTGGGCAGGCAGGCAGGCAGACCCATCTCATCTCTGCTCTCCATCAGCACTTGTTGTACCACTTCAACCTACTCCTGAAAGAGAAAAGCCGGAGCTTTCATTTGGCCAGTTTGAATCCACCCTCCTCCCCCCTCCATTCTTCTCCCGGGGTTACAATCCAGCCATTGTACCATCTTACCCCTCCCGTCACCACCCTCCCTCTCTCTCTCACCATCACCACCCTCCCTCCCCTAGCTACTATGAGCTATATTACTTTGACCTCGCTCCATCAATCTGCTTCAATTGGATAATGATCTGTAATCACTTTCTTTCAGGGGAGTCTATAAAATGGACCAGGGCTTCTGCTCCTCCCGGGAGACTTCCTTCTGTTCCCTCCCATGTGATCTAACGCTCCCCCTTTCAGACCACTAACTACCCTTCTCACATGGGCCGCATGCCCTCGGCAGCCGGCACTGGGGATGGAGGGGCTAAGCCGGACAAGGAGGGGCCCGGCAGGGGGGTTCCCTAAGCCAAGGGACCCCGCAACGTCAAGGGGCCGCCTCCTCCATTATTGTTGGCCCTTCATTAGGTCGTTTTGTACCCAGGCCTTGTAATCGATAGAGCCTCCTTACGTCGCTTATGAGAGGGGGAGAAAGAGAAAAAGTCTGGCCCCAGGTTCATCCCTATCTGAATGAACTGAGCAGAAAGCCAAACTCCGTAATGAACCATAACTCCTTTTCCCTCATTCTTGGACTGTGGTCCTACTTCATTTAGTTGGATTTAAGATAAGATGTGTAATGATCTTGATTCTGGTTTTAGATAAAATCTCAGGAAAATACTGGGGATATTGATAGTGAAATTCAACCTCTTCCCATGGGTGTGTTTTTCCTAGGAAATGACTTAATGTCTGTTACTGTACGTGTCCTTTACTACTGTTATCACACGCGGTGATACGATCTGGAGGAAGAAAGAACACAAGGCCTGTTTTCACAGCATATTGCACATTTCCATTTCAAAACGGGACCTGGCGCAGTTGAGTTAACAGTTATAAATTGTGTCGTTGTGCTCTATTGTGGACGGTGTGGGGCAAGCTGTGCATTGGTAATGTAAAATACATGTGCACATTACCGCAGTTCAAGAGAGGAGCAGATTGACTGTGACTTAAACCTCCGTCAATCAGCATGAGCTTTTGTCTAAACACTTTGGCACTCTGGAATATACAGAAACAGGCTCGTGAGATGTAGGTAAGACCATACAATAACATGATGAATGGAGTAGATCCATTTTGTCCCCTTCTCTTTTCCCCCACTCTGCTAAGACGAAGGGCCCAGTCTTGTATATCATTATCCCCGTCCATTCTTCAGAAAGTTTACGGCCTACACATGGAGCATATGTCTATTGAAAGGGTGGCACCATGCAATGCAGGCACAGATGGAGTCAGCCTCCCCATCAATGGGCGGACAATGGGGAATGGAAATCAAGGTTAAAGGGGTGCATCCAACTCCATTTAGCCAACACAAAAGGTGCTTGTAGGAGGCGAGCTGAGGGGAGGGCCGTTGTGGTGGGGGAACATGTCACAGGCGATAAAGCGGCATCCTCAGCTGGCCACTCCGTCACCAGGGCGATAGAGACACACTGACACGGGGCTAGACACCCCGACCTGCTCCTCTCACAAGAGGAGGACCCCCTCTCCTCTTGCACTCTCTGAGCTTAGATTTTTAGCGACTGAGTACCTTTATGTTCACCAATGAGCACAAGGAAAGCATTTGTTTTTTGTTTGTGTTTATGTTCGCTTACAATCAGTTGGATTTGCTGTCAATATGGTCTCTTTAAAATACGTCAAAATGGCTGACATATTACTACGTCACATCTGTTGTAGTAGAAGTAGCTGTCGTGACTTTGGTCCTTGTCTTGTTGTCGTGGCCCAGCACAGCCAAACAGTTTTTTACCCTTTTCACAAGTTGCTCGAGCCTTGTGCCGTATCCATGGTGACCCGTTGTAAATAAATGAATTAATAGAGGAAGAGAATAAAACCAGAAAGGAAATGTCAAAATGCGCATCCTGTTGTAGAGGCGGATGCTTGCTTTGAACGTCGCACCAAGGAGACTTATAAAACAGTGTGCATTGGTTAAAGACTGGCAATTTCACTCTCATTAAAAATAACAACGCCCCATGTGCTCATGTCGAGTTCACACTACTAGCCTACTACCAAGCTGCTGTGCCAACTGTTAGAGTATGCTTCCGTACTTCCATCCTACCCTGAAAAGTACATGTCTGAGTTATGAAGAAAAAGCCAGGCTACATGAACGTTAGTGTGGTCCCTTGAAGTTAGTGTGGTCCTCGTTCAGCGAAACCAGTGAATACAATTCTTTAATCATGTGTCCCCAAATGCCATTTAGGTTTGACATTACAATAATGTAATGAAACATGCATTTTTAATATTAATGACCTGGTCAAGGGCCTAGTTTGACATGCATACTCTTATTAATTTAACCCTGTGTCTAAATTACTATTATCCTTCATTTGATCACTTTCTCCACGCTCGCTAGCTGATGACAGTTGCCTGCTGAAAGATGGCTAAGTGTAATGAGTTCTGAGATGACCCCTGACCCTCACGCCATTGCCAGCTGAGGGCAGCCCCATCCTTCCCTTCAGGTCTCCTGTCTTTACCAACAACCATTTCCTTATTTCCCCCCACAATGAAGCTGTCACGCCAGTGACCCTCCTGTTATACAACCGTGTACAGCTCTCTCTCTCTCTCTCTCTCTCTCTCTCTCTCTCTCTCTCTCTCTCTCTCTCTCTCTCTCTCTCTCTCTCTCTCTCTCTCTCTCTCTCTCTCCCTAGTCATCTCACCTCACACCTCCTCTGAACCAATTTACCCCAGTTGCCCTCCCTCCCTCCCTCCCCAATAAACAAATAAACAAAACCTCCTCCCTCTGCCCAGCCACGCGCCCATCCAGGGGTGAGGTGAGCCTGGCGTGGTGTGATGAACAGTGACAGTCTCAGATCTAATGCAGGGCGACATAGTTACAGTATGTATGGCCAGCCCATTCCTACAGCCTCATCCCAAACTAAAGGGTCTCCTTCTTCTCTCTCTTTATCTGTACAGATGTAGGATCTTAATGATCACTCTGTTGCAGGAGAACTTTGCTGCAATGCAGAACATGTAAAACGTGTAGTGTACTTGAGGTTTACAACGGCTTTCGTTTAGAAATTTCCGTTTAGAAATTTCAGATTTGATTTTTCCTTACGAAAAATACAAAAATATATGTAGCAAACTGGCTCAAATTAAGATCCTACAGCTGTATATGAATTACATCTGTTGGGCTTCAGCTTCATGTTTAGGTGAGCAAAATGACAGCTTAACCACCCCATCGCCATGCTTCCCCCCCAGTCCACAGCACAAAAGCTTAACCCAGTGAGCATGTGCTCTGCACTCTGGCCTTTATTTTCCCCAACATATGAGTCCAATTAGAAGGCAAAGCAGTCGTACCGGAAGAAGACTACGTCAAGTCACAGCCGTGTTGTGGAAGTCTTCCACCTCACCGGTTCCCATGGCTGCTTTTTCCAGAAGAAAATAGATCCACTGGAAGCCAATTGAAGCCAATTGACGTCCCCTGGAAAACATGAAGCATAAGTAGAGGCTGTTAACAAATCAGCATGTGATTATGGTAATATATTGCCGTGATGATGATTACACATGTGCATTAGAGAGAATTAGAATACAGAAGTAAACATTTCTTCCCGATGAATATGCCTGTACAGGCTACCATGCACATTCAGAGGAGTGGAGAAATAGTTAAGGCTTGGTTGAACAGGAAGCTTCCAGGGAATATAACTGCTATTTCAAGCAAGGATATAAATTAAAAGAGGTGTAGAGCATGAATAATAAAAACCTAAACCTAAACCCAATCACCACACACACACACACACACACACACACACACACACACACACACACACACACACACACACACACACACACACACACACACACACACACACACACACACACACACACACACACACACACACACACACACACACACACACACACACACACACACACACACACATTCAGTTATTTTATCCTTGTGGGGTCCTAAATTTGATCTCCATTCAAAATCTTTTCCTTAGCCTTTACCCTAACCTTAATCATAGACCTAACCCTAAAATAGGCTTTATCCCCAAATGTCAGAATTTTCCTTGTTTTACTATCATTATGAGAACTTCTGGTACCTACAAGGATAGTAAAACAAACAAACACACACACACATACTGACTGCCAGCACTCTGGTCCAAGCCTCTGTCTAAATTCATCCAATTTGCAGCTAGTCCAATCCTCCCCCTTCAGCAACTACCCAATCAATCCAGACTTTCATCCTAAATGACATCTCCCTTAACAAATTAGGGCTAATGCAATAACCATCAGAATGTCATTACATGGGTCGGCCCGCACCTTGATTACCCAGCATGCCACTCAGCACCTGGACCACGCGGCAGGACTGTGTGGACAGTAATGAAAGAGGTTCACCGTGTGGTCCTGGTGAAGACCCAAGCTCTGACCACGACCAACTGTTCACTGTACTTACACAGCTAATGGAATGGACCGGGGAGATTATAATAAGATCACGTTGACACTGTTGTACATTCTCCTCCTGCGACATCAACAACTAATGACAGGCCTTCATCTCATCATCTTCCACTTGAGCCAGGAATAGAGTGGAGCACATTATTGAAACGGGTGCCATCCATTTTTGGCCGGTGATCTGGCTGCCGATCATCGTGCCACTGTGCAGCACGGAAATCTCATTAGATGCTGTCCTCCCGACATTAGACACACATGATGGCCCGCTCTTTCTTTCTTTCTTTCTTTCTTTCTTTCTTTCTTTCTTTCTTTCTTTCTTTCTTTCTTTCTTTCTTTCTTTCTTTCTTTCTTTCTTTCTTTCTTTCTGTCTGTCTGTCTCTCTCTCTCTCTCTGTCTCTCTCTCTCTGTCTCTCCAAGAGAAGCCTTGAAACGAGTCTACTACTCCTGCCATCCTGTAGCCAGCCCACTCTTCTTTCCTCCTCCTCCTCCTTTTCTTCCCCTTCCTACTTTACCATTTCCGAACTGACACCAGATGGTGTTTTAATAAAGTCCAGTAGGAATATGACTGTGAGTAAACAACACAACACATGCCAACTCAGTAATTGCTGGGCACTATTACAACCCCTGTGCCTGGCGAAGCCTAGGAGAGAGGGAGGGAGGGAGAGATGGAAGGAAGGAGGGAGGGAGAGATGGAAGGAAGGAGGGGGGGAGAGACGTACACCTAGCGGCTGGAGCCAAAAGAGCGCAGCTGCTGCAGGAGCACGGAGGACACAGGGAGTGAACAGGCTGATCAGGCCAGGCCAGGAGTGGTCGTGCTGGGCTTGGGCTTGGTTGGGCTTCAGGCTCCAGGCCGACTGCTCGGCCCCAGCCCAGGCTCCAGCCACGGCGTCCACCACTGACACAGGGCCAACTCGGCACCGCCTCAAAGGTCAGGAGTGGTGAGGAGGCAGAGAAGACTGAGAATCAGAAAGCTGCTTATTCTCCTCTACTCTCTGTTTTTCTATGGATTGTTTTTATTCTACCTTTCTTTTACTCTACCTCTATTTTACTCTACCTCTCTCTTTTATTATATCTTTCTCTTTTACTCTACCTCTCTTTTATTCTACCTTTATCTTTTACTCTACCTCTTTTTACTCTACCTCTTTTTTACTCTACCTCTCTTTTACTCTACCTTTCTCTTTTACTCTACCTCTTTTTTTACTCTACCTTTCTCTTTTACTCTACCACTCTCTTTTATTCTACCTTTCTCTTTTACTCTACCTCTCTTTTACTCTACCTCTCTTTTACTCTACCTCTCTATTTCATTCTACCTTTCTCTTTTACTCTACCACTCTCTTTCATTCTACCTTTCTCTTTTACTCTACCTCTTTTACTCTACCACTCTCTTTCATTCTACCTTTCTCTTTTACTCTACCTCTCTTTTACTCTACCACTCTCTTTCATTCTACCTTTCTCTTTTACTCTACCACTCTCTTTCATTCTACCTTTCTCTTTTACTCTCTCTTTTTTACTCTACCTCTCTTTTACTCTACCTCTCTCTTTTACTCTACCTCTCTTTTACTCTACCTCTCTCTTTTACTCTACCTCTCTTTTACTCTACCTCTCTCTTTTACTCTACCTCTCTTTTACTCTACCTCTCTCTTTTACTCTACCTCTCTTTTACTCTACCTCTCTCTTACTCTACCTCTCTCTTTTATTCTACCTTTCTCTTTTACTCTACCTCTCTTTTATTCTACCTTTATCTTTTACTCTAACTCTCTTTCATTCTACCTTTCTCTTTTACTCTCTCTTTTTTACTCTACCTCTCTTTTACTCTACCTCTCTATCTCTCTTTTACTCTACCTCTCTTTTACTCTACCTCTCTCTTTTATTCTCTCTCTCTCTTTTACTCTACCTCTCTTTTACTCTACCTCTCTTTTACTCTACCTCTCTCTTTTATTCTCTCTCTCTCTTTTACTCTACCTCTCTCTTTTACTCTACCTCTCTTTTACTCTACCTCTCTCTTTTATTCTATCTCTCTCTTTTACTCTACCTCTCTTTTACTCTACCTCTCTCTTTTTACTCTACCTCTCTTTTACTCTACCTCTCTATCTCTCTTTACTCTACCTCTCTTTACTCTACCTCTCTTTTTATTCTCTCTCTTTTTTACTCTACCTCTCTCTTTTACTCTACCTCTCTTTTACTCTACCTCTCTTTTTATTCTCTCTCTCTTTTTACTCTACCTCTCTTTTACTCTACCTCTCTTTTACTCTACCTATCTTTTACTCTACCTCTCTTTTTACTCTACCTCTTTTTACTCTACCTCTCTTTTTACTCTACCTCTCTTTTACTCTACCTCTCTCTTTTACTCTACCTCTCTTTACTCTACCTCTCTTTTTACTCTACCTCTCTTTTACTCTACCTCTCTTTTACTCTACCTCTCTTTTTATTCTACCTTTCTCTTTTACTCTACCTCTCTTTATTCTACCTTTATCTTTTACTCTAACTCTCTTTCATTCTACCTTTCTCTTTTACTCTCTTTTTTTACTCTACCTCTCTTTTACTCTACCTCTCTATCTCTCTTTTACTCTACCTCTCTTTTACTCTACCTCTCTTTTTATTCTCTCTCTCTTTTTTACTCTACCTCTCTTTTTACTCTACCTCTCTTTTACTCTACCTCTCTCTTTTATTTTATCTTTCTTTTTATTCTACCTTTCTCTTTTACTCTACCTCTCTTTTACTCTACCTCTCTATCTCTATTTTACTCTACCTCTCTTTTACTCTACCTCTCTATCTCTATTTTACTCTACCTCTCTTTTACTCTACCTCTCTATCTCTATTTTACTCTACCTCTCTTTTACTCTACCTCTCTTTTACTCTACCTCTCTTTTATTCTCTCTCTCTTTTTACTCTACCTCTCTCTTTTACTCTACCTCTTTTACTCTACCTCTCTCTTTTATTTGATCTTTCTTTTTATTCTACCTTTCTCTTTTACTCTACCTCTCTTTTACTCTACCTCTCTATCTCTCTTTACTCTACCTCTCTTTTACTCTACTTCTCTATCTCTATTTTACTCTACCTCTCTTTTACTCTACCTCTCTATCTCTCTTTTACTCTACCTCTCTTTTACTCTAACTCTCTATCTCTCTTTTACTCTACCACTCTCTTTCACTCTACCACTCTTTTACTCCCTGTATCTTGTTCTATCTATCTCTATCTCAGTATAAATACAGTGTATATCTTTCTTCTCTCTGTCTTTTTTTCTCTCTCTCTCTGTCAAACACACACACGCGCACGCCATGCAGGCACACCATTTTAGTCTCATGCAGGTGTCATTACGGGGGTGTTTTTAAGAGCAGGGAGGCACAGCGGTGTTTGCAGAGCTCATGTTCATCATCACACCTCGGGCTCCGCTCTTCTTTCTTCTAGGAAGCATCATATTGTGGAGGTTTCCATGCCTCCCGTGTGCTGTTAACACACCTTGCCACTTGATCCCTTCGGAGGGCCTTCATCACATAATGGTGGAGTCCTTACATGTCGGAAGAGAGCCTGCCATCCCAGGAAGCATCATTAAGTCTGCCGCCTCGAGAAACATCAATCACCAAAATACGTACATCATCCTCCAGCAGCACTCACTCACTGACATCCTCCGATCCACCATTACGTCACCACACACTTGTTGAGTTCTGATGGGATATTACCCGTCTAAAAGCAATGGGGTATTTAGTTTGTTTTCAAACGTACACAAGCACACATACTGTAGTCGTGTTTTTGACATTTGATATCAAAACCTTGACAGGGAAATGTATTCTGCCGTGTTGAAATGCTTGTTTGAATTATGTGAGTTACTGTAACAATCAAGTGTGTTGTCTCACCAATTTCTTTTAAAGGGAGCTGGCTCCTTGCTTAAAGCAGAGGGAAAGCATTTCAGAGTGTAGGCCCATTTAGTAAGCTCTTACCACAGACAATTGATGACAACTACTTTTCAATACAGGTTAAATTACCAGTCGGTCGGTACAACCTTCAAGTTCACCATCAACATGAATTCTAGATGATTCCTAACCTTCTGGTCTAATGCTAATTGAAGCCATAGGGATATTACATATATCTAATTAGGAGTTGTCCTCGGACCTTAGAGGTGAGTTTCATCAACTTAATCATGAGGGCTGTATCAATTATGCAGGGAAGCAGTGACTGGAAAATTCCTTTCTCCAAAAACTTTTCCCAGGAGTAATTATAGTGATGAATTCCACTGCGTTCGTACACTGCCACTCATTCCCAGACTTGAGAGGTTAACCTCTCCCTCTGTCTGATTCCAGAACTATTCCGAATTACCCATAGTTTAGAATAATGGAGTTTTAGTGTAGGATTGTCCTGAATCTCCTAAATGGATGATCGTCGGTAAGAAAGAAGTTATGAGCATCCTAACTTAGCAAACAGGCCGCCCGAGGCCATTATCCATAGAAAACATCAAATGCTGTATGACAGGTTTGCTGATAAGCACAAACAACAGTTCGTGTTGAAACACAAATTCTCTTGAACCTCTCGCCAACCCCTTTCTTCTCAAAGAGTTCTGGGCCTGGAGAATGTGCCCGATCCCCTCCAGGCAGAGAGAGTTCATCAGGAACAGCAGCAGCTCCGAAAGACTGAAACACGAGGCAAAAGCCTCTGTCCTCTCCCCACATCGAGCTACACGATATCTAGTACACGTCCACATCATACGGATGGTCTCAGTGGGCCCGCCGTGGTTTTAAGCAAACCCACTTTCAGCTCTGGCGATTGGCTCCCAACCTTCCATGCTCTGTCAGAAGGGCCTCAAAGAAGCAGTTTGCCAGCAGGTTTAGGCCCACACCATCAATCTTGAGTGGCTGAGAACGGGAGAGAGGGTGGCAGAGGGGGACTTCTCAGCATCTGAGATGGAGGTTGAAATGGTGGGTTAAGTGGGTCACAGGCCTCGGACCGAAGCGAAGGCAGCTGCCCTCTCAAAGGAGAGCGTCTTCCCACACAGAGCGAACGCAGGACTCTCTCTGTGGTGCAGGGATGACAGTTGGTCGGGGACGTTGGAGAGCAAGGCCTGCTGCAGACTGCAGTAGCTTTACACACCGGTCCCATAGTGGCGCTATAGATATGCACAAGTCAGCCAAAAGTTGGCCAAGGAACTTGGATTATTTCATGAACTAAGGAAGCACAAGAGCATTCGGTTGAATCTTTACATGAGCATTTGAGATGTAGGAGCATAATTATACACCTACTTGATAACATTTTGTGTAGTACTCCATTTTAAATTATAATTAAAAAGCATGCTTACTTTCCCTTTATTGCTGATGAACAACCATGTAATTTTAGCCCTTGAACAGCTGAATACATTTCCTACATCAAACCCAAAACAACAAAGAAAGTGATGATGAATTGCTGATTTTCCCCACCAGTGCAACTCCAATGGGCAATAGACTCT
Organism: Oncorhynchus keta; assembly: GCF_023373465.1. NCBI lineage: Eukaryota > Metazoa > Chordata > Actinopteri > Salmoniformes > Salmonidae > Oncorhynchus > Oncorhynchus keta. The sequence continues at coordinate 23,341,835 of NC_068424.1, read as the reverse complement.
TCCATATTGCCGCAACGTACTCAATCTTATTTTCAAAATGAATGGAAGTGCATTTTTTTGTTGTCATGTCAAGTGAGTGAGAAATATGAGCGCAAATGCATTTAAATATTGCTTTTACACTCCATCTATTTTGAGTGCAATTTCATGGGTCCCCTTTAAAAAAATATAATTTCCTTCTGACCTGTTACAGACAGAGACACTAACATGGGTAGGATGCAAGTTAAATTGCACTAGTGACTTATCACATTTTCAATTACCTCTGAAACTGCAGTGAGCAGAGCATGGCTCCCACAACAACAACTTTATTTACTGGGACAAGGGGTATGGAAAAGTAAGATTTAATGAGGTATGTTCAATGGAAGGGAAATGAAACATACAGTACGTAGAGGTGAGGACTCAACGAAGAATTACAAATGAATGTGAGTAGGTAGGAAATGTATGTGTTATATATGTAAACAATGATAGGTACTATATTGTAATTACCTATTGAGATATGTTTTTATTCACTCAGAATCAGTTTAGGATTTAGGAGTATTGACTGAGCATGTGTTATTTGTAAGAAGGTCATACATCATAATGCTGGGAGAGTATTATGTTGTGACAATGTGCTACGACAGATTTATATATATTGAGAATACATTATAACCTGTAAACCCTGCAAATAGATTAATTATGCAAAAGCTACTCTTGGATAGCGCATACTTGTTGGTCAATCGTTGTCTGCCAGCATGATATTATAACGAAAAAGACTTTCCATATGAGAAAATGTGTATACAGCATACCATACGCTAACCAGAAATGTGTATACAGCATACCATACGCTAACCAGAAATGTGTATACAGCATACCATACGCTAACCAGAAATGTGTATACAGCATACCATACGCTAACCAGAAATGTGTATACAGCATACCATACGCTAACCAGAAATGTGTATACAGCATACCATACGCTAACCAGAAATGTGTATACAGCATACCATACGCTAACCAGAAATGTGTATACAGAATACCATACGCTAACCAGAAATGTGTATACAGCATACCATACGCTAACCAGAAATGTATATACAGCATACCATACGCTAACCAGAAATGTATATACAGCATACCATACGCTAACCAGAAATGTATATACAGCATACCATACGCTAACCAGAAATGTATATACAGCATACCATACGCTAACCAGAAATGTATATACAGCATACCATACGCTAACCAGAAATGTATATACAGCATACCATACACTAACCAGAAATGTATATACAGCATACCATACGCTAACCAGAAATGTATATACAGCATACCATACGCTAACCAGAAATGTATATACAGCATACCATACACTAACCAGAAATGTATATACAGCATACCATACGCTAACCAGACAATGTACATACAGCAATGTATATACAGCATACCATACACTAACCAGACAATGTACATACAGCAATGTATATACAAAAACCATACACTAACCAGACAATGTACATACAGCAATGTATATACAAAAAACCATACACTAACCAGACAATGTATATACAGCATACCATACACTAACCAGACAATGTATATACAGCATACCATACACTAACCAGACAATGTACATACAGCAATGTATATACAGCATACCATACACTAACCAGACAATGTACATACAGCAATGTATATACAAAAACCATACACTAACCAGACAATGTATATACAGCATACCATACACTAACCAGACAATGTATATACAGCAATGTATATACAAAAAACCATACACTAACCAGACAATGTACATACAGCAATGTATATACAAAAAACCATACACTAACCAGACAATGTATATACAAAAAACCATACACTAACCAGACAATGTATATACAAAAAACCATACACTAACCAGACAATGTATATACAAAAAACCATACACTAACCAGACAATGTACATACAGCAATGTATATACAAAAAACCATACACTAACCAGACAATGTATATACAAAAAACCATACACTAACCAGACAATGTACACTACCGTTCAAAGGTTTGCGGTCACTTAGAAATGTCCTTGTTTTTGAAAGAAAAGCAATTATTTTGTCCATGAAAATAACATCAAATTGATCAGAAATACAGTGTAAACACCAGTCTCAACGTAAACAGTGAAGAGGCGACTCCGGGATGCTGGCCTTCTAGGCAGAGTTCCTCTGTCCAGTGTCTGTGTTCTTTTGCCCATCTTAATATTTAATTTTTATTGGCCAGTCTGAGATATGGATTTTTCTTTGCAACTCTGCCTAGAAGGCCAGCATCCCGGAGTCGCCCCGTCACTGCTGACGTTGAGACTGGTGTTTTGCAGGTACGATTTAATGAAGCTGCCAGTTGAGGACTTCTGTTTCTCAAACTAGACACTCTAATGTACTTGTCCTCTTGCTCAGTTGTACACTGGAGCCTCCCACTCCTCTTTATATTCTGGTTAGCGCCAGTTTGCGCTGTTCTGTGAAGGGAGTAGTACACAGCGTTGTACGAGACCTTAATTTCTCAGAACAAGAATAGACTGACGAGTTTCAGAAGAAAGTTATTTTTCTGGACATTTTGAGCCTGTAATTAAACCCACAAATGCCGATGCTCCAGATACTCAACTAGTCTAAAGAAGGCCAGTTTTATTGCTCCTTTAATCAGGACAACAGTGTTCAGCTGTGCTAACATAATTGCAAAATTGTTTTCTAATGATCAATTAGCCTTTTAAAATGACAAACTTGGATTAGGTAACACAATGTGCCATTGGAACACAGGAGTGATGGTTGCTGATAATGGGCCTCTGTACACCTATGTAGATCGCTAACCAGACAATGTATATACATACAGCATACAGTACCATACGCTAACCAGACAATGTACATACATCATACCATACGTTAACCAGACAATGTACATACATCATTCCATACGCTAACCAGACAATATACATACATCCTACCATACGCTAACCAGACAATGGTAGATACAGCAAACCATACGCTAACCAGACAATGTACATACATCATACCATACGCTAACCAGATAATGTATATACAGTATACCATACGCTAACCAGACAATATACATACATCCTACCATACGCTAACCAGACAATATACATACATCCTACCATACGCTAACCAGACAATATACATACATCCTACCATACGCTAACCAGACAATGTACATACATCATACCATACGTTAACCAGACAATGTACATACACCATACCATACGCTAACCAGACAATGTACATACATCATTCCATATGCTAACCAGATAATGTACATACATCATACCATATGCTAACCAGACAATGGTAGATACAGCACACCATATGCTAACCAGACAATGGTAGATACAGCACACCATATGCTAACCAGACAATGTATATAAAGCATACCATATGCTAACCAAATAAACCCATACTCTAACATCTGAACACATCTTTGTGACACAAATATATAAACCATATAGCAACAACGGAGGAAATATGAAGACACAAAGTAAAAGAATGACAGTCAGCCATCTTTAAACAATCCCAATGGAGGATATGCTGTATCCCTTGATCATGTGGAAACAAAGTGCAATAAACAAACTCTCTGGGAAAAGAGTTCTGTGACTGGTTTCCATCAACCGATTGACTGTGTCCTGGTCTGGGCTCCTGGGCTCCAACCATCCACCTCTATTGGTTCCAGATGGGCGGCGACGGAATCCGTCTGAGACTTTAGGAAATATTAAGAAAAAATACCCCAATTTATTGTGGATTACTGTCAGGGAAAAGTAAGGCCCAATTGAATGGCAAAACATAACAATAGAATAGATTCAATTTTCACTGTGTCTGTTTTCTCAAGGATGATGGTCTCACAAGGGCTCAGAGAAGGGTTAGACTCACTGCTGCACTGTCATAAGGCAACTCCACTCACATTTCTATTATGCCACACTGTAAAGAACCACAAACCCACTCCTTCTCTTCTTAATGTACTGGATCCCATTCTGACCTATAGGTTGTGGTTTTAAGGACATTTATTTTGTCACCCCAACACAAATAAACACAGAAGGGCTAGGGCTGAGGGCACACGATGCTCAAGCACAGTTAAAAATATAGCACATAATGAAATGAACCAAGGCATATTTCATTATGAGTGAAAACACGGTCCGTCCACTTATGAAAAGAAATTTGCGGTCGAGGTTTATTTTCTTCTCAAACGGGGCTAGAAAAAAAGATAAGCATTCAGTGAAAGGCAGGTTAGAGGTAATGTTCGATAATTACAAACCTCAATCATGGAGGTAAGCTGCAAAGCAAACATTGACTTACGGCCTAACCTTTCAACTCACTAATCCTTGCTTTCGGAAGACGTGAACATACAGCGGCCTCTTTCCTGTAGGCTGAAATGTCTTCACAGGAAAAAAAGAGAAATGTCAATGGTAGGTAGGCTACGGTGTGGTGTCAGTTATCGGGATGATTAACATCATTCCAACCACTATCTTCAATACTTCCACAATGATAGGAATTACTGCTAACGCATTTGAAATGACCGTGGATAAGGGATTTTACTCGAACACATTCCAAAGTGTCTATTATTTTGTCATCAGAGATTTGTATTGGAGGCTGAGGTGATGTTGTTGTTGTCATTGCTGTTGTCACTCTAACATGCCCTGCTCCATGCCAGCTCCTCTGAGCAGCCAGTGTATAACCATGCGGATGTAATTTCACCAGGATGTGTTTTTACCGCAAGTCAAATAAAAGACTCAGCTTTTTTTTGGGGGGCAGATCCACACCGCACAGAAACAAACAGAACGAACAAGTGAAAGAAGAAGAAGAAAAAGAAAAGAATCCTCTGGGTGAACAAAGTGGCCGCCGACTCAGTGACTCTCCAGCCATATTTCTTTCTTTGATTACAAGATATCGGTGACTCCCAGGGGGCATTGGGAGGCCAGAATGTTTTGCTCGTTACCACATTGGAACGTACTCAATGCTAATGTCAAAAAGCACGCACGCACGCACGTACACGCACACACGCACTCAGGCACACACACTCTCACAGGATACATGTTCACCACTCACACAACGTCTGTGTCCTATTTTGTTTTTATACGCGTTTGAATAGAGCATTTCGTTTCTCTGGGATACCCATTGAGTTGATGCCCAAATCAATGTGAAACTACTAAAATGAATTGTATTGGTACATACAATGTTATGGGGTAAGTCAGTCCCTTTTTATCTCAATCTACTATAATTGCGTTCACAGCCAATTAAATTGACATGTGCATTGGAAACAGACAGCAATTACTATCGGTGGAGAGAGAGAGAGAGAGAGAGAGAGAGAGAGAGAGAGAGAGAGAGAGAGAGAGAGGAAGTCCAGTCCACCGAGAGGGATTCTCTTTTAAACTGAAGTAGGATTCTTTCAAGCTGCCAAGCACTTCAAGTAAATGAACCCTTCATGAGATGTTTTTTCTGCTCTCCAATCAGGACATTACATTTACACATTTGGGATTAATCCGGATTGAGAGAATTGAGTTGCCCTTCTTTCTGGAGCATAACTTCTTTCTTCCTAGAGAATTTGATACTGAACGTTTCAAAGGAAGAAAATAGATAAGTGATAATACTTTGTTGTGACACTCTCCTCCATGTCTCTCTCCTCCACGTTTCTCTCCTCCATGTCTCTCTCCTCCACGTTTCTCTCCTCCATGTTTCTCTCCTCCACATTTCTCTCCTCCATGTTTCTCTCCTTCATGTTTCTCTCCTCCATGTCTCTCTCCTCCACGTTTCTCTCCTCCATGTTTCTCTCCTCCACGTTTCTCTCCTCCATGTTTCTCTCCTCCATGTTTCTCTCCTCCACGTTTCTCTCCTCCACGTTTCTCTCCTCCATGTTTCTCTCCTCCATGTTTCTCTCCTCCACGTTTCTCTCCTCCATGTCTCTCTCCTCCATGTTTCTCTCCTCCACGTTTCTCTCCTCCATGTTTCTGTCCTCCACATTTCTCTCCTCCATGTTTCTCTCCTCCACATTTCTCTCCTCCACGTTTCTCTCCTCCATGTTTCTCTCCTCCATGTTTCTCTCCTCCACGTTTCTCTCCTCCACGTTTCTCTCCTCCATGTTACTCTCCTCCGCGTTTCTCTCCTCCATGTTTCTCTCCTCCATGTTTCTCTCCTCCATGTTTCTCTCCCCCCGTTTCTCTCCTCCATGTTTCTCTCCTCCACGTTTCTCTCCTCCCTGTTTCTCTCCTCCATGTCTCTCTCCTCCATGTCTCTCTCCTCTATGTTTTACTCCTCCATGTTTCTCTCCTACATGTCTCTCTCCTCCATGTCTCTCTCCTCCACGTTTCTCTCCTCCATGTCTCTCTCCTTCATGTCTCTCTCCTCCACATTTCTCTCCTCCACGTTTCTCTCCTCCATGTTTCTCTCCTCCACATTTCTCTCCTCCATGTTTCTCTCCTCCACGTTTCTCTCCTCCATGTCTCTCTCCTCCATGTCTGTCTCCTCCACGTTTCTCTCCTCCATGTCTCTCTCCTCCACGTTTCTCTCCTCCACGTCTCTCTCCTCCACGTTTCTCTCCTCCACGTTTCTCTCCTCTACGTTTCTCTCCCCCTTGTCTCTCTCCTACATGTTTCTCTCCTACATGTCTCTCTCCTCCACGTTTCTCTCCTCCACGTTTCTCTCCCCACGTCTCTCTCCTCCAGGTTTCTGTCCTCCAGGTTTCTCTCCTCCATGTTTCTCTCCTCCATGTTTCTCTCCTCCACGTTTCTCTCCTCCACGTTTCTCTCCTCCATGTTACTCTCCTCCGCGTTTCTCTCCTCCATGTTTCTCTCCTCCACGTCTCTCTCCTCCACGTTTCTCTCCTCCATGTCTCTCTCCTCCACGTTTCTCTCCTCCATGTCTCTCTCCTCTACGTTTCTCTCCTCCTTGTCTCTCTCCTACATGTTTCTCTCCTCCATGTTTCTCTCCTCCACGTTTCTCTCCTCCATGTTTCTCTCCTCCACGTTTCTCTCCTCCATGTCTCTCTCCTCCATGTTTCTCTCCTTCATGTTTCTCTCCTCCATGTTTCTCTCCCCCCGTTTCTCTCCTCTATGTTTCTCTCCTCCACGTTTCTCTCCTCCCTGTTTCTCTCCTCCATTTCTCTCTCCTCCATGTCTCTCTCCTCTATGTCTTACTCCTCCATGTCTCTCTCCTCCACGTTTCTCTCCTCCATGTCTCTCTCCTCCATGTTTCTCTCCTCCACATTTCTCTCCTCCATGTCTCTCACTTCCATGTTTCTCTCCTCCATGTTTCTCTCCTCCACGTTTCTCTGCTCCATGTCTCTCTCCTCCATGTCTCTCTCCTCCATGTTTCTCTCCTCCACGTTTCTCTCCTCCACGTTTCTCTCCTCCATGTCTCTCACTTCCATGTTTCTCTCCTCCATGTTTCTCTAAACACAAAGCAGATGTGTAATCAGTTTTGGACTAATTGTTGATATGGGTGTCTGCATCCTATGAAACAGTACATTTTCCCTCATGACCAGTACAAGAGATTACGAAAAACAACAGCATTCAAAAGCGCTAGTGTCAAAGTCAATTCTGAAAGCCTATTTTTCCGCAATGACAAACCAACAAAACCCACTTATGAAACGGAAGGTATGGTTTCAGTCAAACGCTATCAGAGGTTTTCTCAGAACCTAGACACATATTGTTTTTGTAGTGACATGCGATGCCCATAGAAGACAGTTGCACAATGAGGTTAGCCTCTCTGTAGATTTACACAAACTGTGAACCACACTCCCAATGAATCACACTTATCATTGCCTGCATCACTCCTGCCACTCAGAACATTTGGCATTCCTCAACTGTGCGTGTGCATGCATACGTGCATGTGTGCATACGTGCGTGTGTGTTTGTCTAGGGCCGATGCTGCTCACCGAGTGTGTGAGCAGGCAAGCAGTGAACATCTGTCCCAGCTCCAGTCAGCAACGAGAACTCTTCACAAGCCCCTGCTCCTGAAACCTGCTCTTCTGGAAGACTCCTCTGGCAAGACTAAATGTTTACTAGTGCAATACAAAACACACCCAGACATACACATGCATGCGCAGCCACATAGACAGACACACGGAATGACATACACACACGAATACACACAAAGATGGCCTGCATGCATACACATGTACACACATACATACATACAAACGGATACCCACACACACGCACAAATACACACTCTTGTACACATTCAGACAGACAGAAACATCATTTAATGTTTTTAGTGGTGTCACGTTAGGTTACATTTCTCGTTGCCTCCAGCAGGCCAGCCATGCCACTGAGCATTCTGGGATTGGGTTAGTTGACCAATGGGGCAGCTTGACAACAGGAAGTACAGTGAAGAGATATGGAACCCTTTTAAAAAGGCTGTGCCAAAAAAATACAAAAACAACATTTGAGTATATTTAGTACAGTTTTATTTACAAGGATGTTGTTTTAAATATGTTTTATAATTGGAGAAAAGTTCTGCGGAGGTCCGTCCTCCATTTTCTCCCTAGCGCTACCTTTACTGATCTTTATTTAATATCTGTTTTTACTGCCCTCCATGTTCTACCTGTGGCTGTTTTGAAACAGACTGAGACTTTTCATTTTGACAGTGCAGTCAACAACAGAAGCTAACATAGATTCTTGAGCTAACATGGAATTGTCAAAAAAATGGTTTGGAGATGTGCTCAAGCCCCAATTACCTACTTGAAACATACAGCACAAATTTGAACACATTCCTGAGGTTTATTGGGACCAATTGCATTAAAGCACATTATTAAGGAATGTACACATCCATGAGCATTCCATATTTAAGTTCTGCCAACTAAGATTCATGGGTCTCTATAGACTTAATTCATGTAGTTACACAGAACATTTGTAAGCACATAACACACAGGATAAAGGGAAAAGGGACCGTATTATCCAAAATGTTTTTTGATTCATAACAGGAAAAATGCAGTTGAATCATTGACTATCACGAGGCCTATCGGTAAATGTAATCCACAAACACATCAAGCGACAGGGCGCTGGCTACATGCCAGGAAACATAATATAAAAATGATCATGATAATAATCCCTTCCACAATTCATCTAAAGTGACAAAGCACCACAGACGGTAGTCCCACCAAATCCCCATGCTATCTCTTCGCTAAATGTCTCTGTCTATACAACATCATCTTAGATAAGAAGGTGACACTGTCACTCCAGCCCGGGCAAATACCCTAGAAGGGGCGATGTGCACAGGCGTCTGTATAATGCTAATTTTCATTGTTGTGATAAACCTAAATGGGCTAGGGAGCAGCCCTGAGGCCAAGGGTCGGAGTGACAGGGGGGGGCTCAGTGGATGTTACCGTTATGCTTTGTGACAGCATCATGTCACTGTCAGTCTCCTGGTAGCTGAGGCTTGATGGCGATGGGTATAACTCGGAGCAAATGTCAACGATGAATCCGTGTTGACAGTGCTGGATTCAAGGGCACATTGAACGATTGGGAAAACTTTACTCATTGACTTGTAGTAATTATCCAAGGCTATTGTCACTGGTGGCTGCTGGTGGCTGGTGACTATCAAATGACTGCAGACCAAGCTGAGCTCTTTTACCTGTAACTCTACACATAATGGCAACCAAGGAGATATTTATACAACTTTAATTTGTGCACGAAACGTTTCCAGCAACACTGGAACACTTGTTCTTAAGGCTAATAGAAACGCACTTCCTACAGTATGACAACTGTTCCTGCTAAAACTAGTTCTGACACAAGACGTCATTGTACCTCTAATTACAAACATAAACCGTCTGTATTTGTTTATAAATCTATATTTTTGAAGTGATAGAGCAATATTTCATAGGATGGATATTCTCTCCAGGTCGAGTAAAAAACAAAGGCCTTAACACTGGTCAAGGCCTTTGTTTTCACCTTTCTCTCCTCCCTCTGTGCTCCAGGTGACATTCAGCTCCGTGACACTAGGTGGCGCTTCAACACAGTCCTCTCCTCCTCATGCCTCACCATCACCCATCACACTCTATTCACACTCAAAAGATAACAAAAAACCCAACCTTACACCATAAAAACAGAGAGAAAAGAGAAAGAGAGACAGAGAGTGGAGAGAGAGATAGAGAGAGAAATACAGAAGAGAGAAAGAGACAGAGAAAGAGGAGAGAAAAGAGACAGAGAAATATAGAGAGAATGAGAGAGAAAGAGAGAAGAGACAGAGAGAGAGAGAGAGAGAGAGAGAGAGAGAGAGAGAGAGAGAGAGAGAGAGAGAGAGAGAGAGAGAAATATAGAGGAGAGACAGAGAGACAGAGAGAAAGTGGACAGAAAAGAGACAGAGAGAAAAGAGAAAGAGCGAGAGGGGGAGGAGAGAAAAGAGAGATAGAGAGGAGAGAAGAGAGACAAGAGAGAGAGGAGAGAAAAGAGAGAGAGAGAGATAGAGAGAGAGAGAGAGAAAGAGAAGCTGCCGGTTTCAGGTTACCGACCTTTCTCTTGTTCATTTGATATTCATCAGCTTTGAAATTAACCCCCATCTTCCACCGACACCCCCCAACATCTCAGATACACGTGGCCCGAGCCTGATTTCAATCGCCATTTCTATTGTGTCTCTTTCAGGGCCGAGCAGCCGCACGTATGGCCTGTACCAATGGTCCTCTGTTCCAGGGGAGTAGAGCCAGAGTGGTGATGGGGGTCGGGTTGCAACACAATACAAACGGAGAGAGAGAGAGAGAGAGAGAGAGAGAGAGAGAGAGAGAGAGAGAGAGAGAGAGAGAGAGAGAGAGAGAGAGAGAGAGAGAGAGAGAGAGAGAGTAGGATCAGTTCTCTGTGGAAGAGACAGGTGATGCTCTGCAACGGCACTTCTTCGGCATGTGGTCAGTTTGTCTGTCTGTCTGTCCGTCTGTGTCTGTCCGTGTGTGTGTGTGTGTGTGTGGTAAATACACACCACCAGCAGGCCTAAGGGGTCAGAGTGGAGCAAAACAGAATCACACACTGATGTTATGGAGATGATATTTGATAGGGCATTTAAAGTGGGAGTGTAGCTACTGCCAGTCTCTGTACAGTTGAAATGTCAGCCCCTAATGAAATAGCTTCCTTCGTATCAGTTGACTCTCTGTCTGTTATAGCTGACATCATAGTTACTCCAGGAAGTTATTGTGCTTGACTGAAAATGTATGTCCTTTTTTTTGGTGCGGGAGATTTTGGATATGATCCGGGTTTCAGTGGAGCTGACCATCAACATACACACAGACATGTACACATTGACATACATTAGATATGTAAATGCAGAGACATACACGCACATTTGGATTAGATGAATGTTGTATTGTATTCTGAGGCACAACTTTCACTTTCACAGGGACGGGGACATTTTTGCACCCCCCCCCACAGTTTTATCATTGGATTGTGATAGAAAACAGGGCAATGGTGTGCTTTAGGACTATGTGGACACCTCCGAGCGGTCGTGTAGGCTGTTTGGAGTGTTTATCCGATTGTATAAAAAAATGTAGAATAATAATTATGTCCTCCCCACTTCTAGATCCAAAGTTGTGTAACTGATTGTATTGTAGCCAAACACTAATAATTCTGTAGAAATTGCATATCTACTCCTCCACAAAGAGAAGTCTGAATATGTGGTAACATCAATTGGGTGAGTTATAACCCACGACAGCATGAATGATATCATCCCATGCCATATTTCACCACAGCCTTTGTCACTCTAAGAGTACAGACCCAAATGAGGATGATCTCATGTGAACGACAGACAATCCTGGATCAGACCTGTCTGGCAGAGAGACTCAGCAGGAGAGAGCATTGTCTCTCCTCTCCTCACAATACCTTCTGTTTAAACCGTGCACACTGTATTTGGAGGTGTGTGTGTGTGTGTGTGTGTGTGTGTGTGTGTGTGTGTGTGTGTGTGTGTGTGTGTGAGGTGTCCCAGTCGGCATGTGTGTGATGCCCACGGCTGTGCTATGATGAGGCTGAATGGAGAGTGGGAGTGTCCCCGTGTGGCCTCTCCAGTCCAAAGGATGGAGGGGGGAAACCGACAGGGGCGTGGGGCTGGATGGGATGGGTATGTGTGAGTGTGTGTGCATGCATCCGTGCGTGTGTGCTCTTCAGCTGCCTGAGCGTTCCTGTTGACATTAAGCAGCTAAACAGTACCAGCTTGCTGGGGCCCTTAACCTTCCCTTCTCCCAGTTGGGCTAATGAAGTCCTGAAAGGCTTTCTGAGTCCCTCATATGGCTTTGTTTAGTAGTAGCCCCTCTCCTCTGCTCTCCTCTCCTCTTCTACCTCTCGTCCAAGAAAGCCATTACCCCATTGAGCCAGACACACAGGCCCTGAAAGACAGGCTAGAGCTAAAGGTGAGGTCATCTCCATTACAAATGGCCCCTCTACAGGAAGTAGGCCGTGTAAAAATATCAACATTAAATGGTGCTGGTAAAGGGAGAGGGAAGGAGGGAGAGAAAGAAAAAGAAAGTACAGGGATTATTTCTCAGCAGTGGGAGAATTTAAATCCCCCCATCGCCTTTTGCGTACGTGTAATGGCACTTCATTTTAATTTTATGGTTTGTGTGTACTCCACGGAGGGAAATTGTTTCTATGTGGTTATGTGCAGTAGTCTATTGAGAGAGTGAGAGAGAGAAAAAGAGAGAGAGAGAGAGAGAGAGAGAGAGAGAGAGAGAGAGAGAGAGAGAGAGAGAGAGAGAGAGAGAGAGAGAGAGAGAGAGAGAGAGAGAGAGAGAGAGAGAGAGAGAGAGAGAGAGAGAGAGAGAGAGAGAGAGAGGGAGAGAGAGAGAGGGAGAGAGAGAGAGAGAGAGAGAGAGAGAGAGAGAGAGAGAGAGAGAGAGAGAGAAGCACGCATACATGGCAAATAAAACAGCTGTGGTGGCAATTGAATTTGTATTCACACTAAAGTAGGCTAACCCAGTTAAAAGTCAGAAATCCAATAGCAGAAGCTGATAATGGTGTTGAGGCAGCCTCCTGGGGTGCTAGGACGCTCCTCTCCTTCAACACGTTTCCTGGCTCTATATCGTGTTTTAAAGGATTAATAATACATCACACCGGTTAAGGCCATATTTATATCAGATTCAGGGATCTTACAGCAGGGGAAAGCATCAAGAGATGGCTGTGTTGTTCTTTTAGATTACTACTGTACTCTCCCCGACGTTGGCTTTGGCAGTTGTTATTTCTTCCTTATTGGTTCGGAGACAGAGAATTCTATTACAGTACATATTTGGTTTGTTAGAGTCTGACTCTCTTCTCTACTTTTTTTCCAAGAGTGTGTGCATTTTGTCCGATTTGTATTTTTTTTAACTAACTTTTTGCCCCTTCCCCTCAATCTCGAGGAGAAAGGCATGTTTTCATAAAAGCCTAAGAGCTGAGAAATGACAAGTCCCCTGCCTTTGTTATTGGAATATATTGACTCCCTTGGTTCATTGAGTTTTTATTACAGACCTGAGGTAAAACGACTGTCAGCAAACAGGGAGACATTTGTTTCAGCCATTTGCTTTGGAACATTTGAATCTTGGACATTTCTGTTTTCCGTTTGTGTGTATATGGGAGTGTGTGTGTGTTGTAAGTAGGAGAGGCGGTGGTGGAGGGGTGGATTAAAAAGAGGAAGGAGGGTGGGAGCGATGTGGTGGGTCTGGCCTATCAGAGTCACCCTGCAGTAGGAGCCTGCAGCTCCACCTCCAGCCTCAGCTCCACCTCCAGCCTCAGCTCTACCTCCAGCCCCAGCTCCACCTCCAGCCCCAGCCTCAGCTCCAACTCCAGCCTCAGCTCTACTTCCAGCCCCAGCTCCACCTCCAGCCCCAGTTCCACCTCCAGCCCCAGCCTCAGCTCCACCCCCAGCCTCAGCTCCACCTCCAGCCTCAGCTCCACCTCCACCTCCAGCCCCAGCCCCAGCCCCAGCCTCAGCTCCACCTCCAGCCCCAGCCTCAGCTCCACCTCCAGCCCCAGCCATAACCCGGCCACCATGGTGGTCTTTTCATCCAGCATGCTGCAGCAGCATCTGCCAGTGGAGCGAGGAGTGAAGAGCAGCTGTAGCTGGCCCAGTGCTGGGGTACACACGCTGGGGCTGGAAGAGGGTCCAGAGAGCCACAGCTTTCCTCCCGTTAGCCAGGAGCCACCGCCCAGCCAGAGATGCCATCTGATACAAGTCTATCATAATGAAAGTCCAGCATGGGGCTAAATGAGTTTCCACCTCCGCCGCGCGAGGGGCTAATGACAAAACAGCCCCCCATGCTCTGGGGCCACCGCTAGGTTTAGTCAGGGCATATGGCACTTGCCAAAACTGCCTGGCTCCTCTGAGGAGGGAGAGGAGGCTCTTCAGTTAAAGGCACAGTAGCTTCTGGTCGACACCGCCGCCACCAAGTCAAGTCAACATACACAGGCCCGGCCACACGGAGAAACCGTCACTAAGCAACACAACAACAGTAGCAGAAGCAACACTGCAGCTACTGCTGTGGCATTATTTCTGGGCCCTTAGTTGAAGGTCTGATAGCTGGATTTTAATGCATGTCTGACACGGGCGGAAATCTGTAATAGCTTTTGTAGATTTATATTAATTTTCTGGATTTAATGTGTCTTAAATGGCAGGCGATCAACACAGGAAACAAAGTGGTTGTTAAGGATTGTGGAGGGGGTGGGAGCTTAACACACTACATTCTCATAGCTTACTTTATGGTCCCCAAGTTATCCAAATTAGCTTAAAGGATTGATAATTCTTCACTAATATAACACTGTTACTGAGCCCCTAAACTGTGACTTGTCTTTTTCTGGTTTTGTCAACCACTAAATAGGGGCTCGGTTGTGGAAATTAAAACAAAATCGCATAACAAGGCATTTTAATTTGATTAATTCATTGTTGTGTTTCGATGCCGAGCAAAGGCAATCCATGACGGTTCTACATTATTGGTTCCACTGACTAATGTCAATTTCCTGCACAATAACATCACTAAAAAACTGCCTCAGAGCGAGTTTCGCCTTGAAATCACAGGCGAGTCAAAGCCAAGGGGGGAACAAATAACCTTGTCTTAATTCCACTATGAGGCTACTGGTGGCTGCTCTGGCTACAACTTTAACCGGGATAATTGGATGACGGATGCTCAGAACTTAATTTAGCCTTCATTTTCCTTTGTGTGGCAGGCAGTTGAGGGCATGGCCATTTGTTAAAGACAAACGCTGAAAAAATACCCTTATAAAATTAGCTCTTAATCTACAAACTCAAGGCCGCTCCACCTGAACACACACCACAAACAACCAAGATACCTACAGTGGAGAGCAATCTTTGAAAATTGTCTGCAAAGACAACTTCCCCTTCATGTCAGGAAGGGTACACATCGGGATAGAGAATCCTGACTTGAGAGAATCCTGACTTTAGCCTCATTCCAAACCTGAGTGAGTGAAGCAGGCCTGAACACCATGCAGTGAAATGAACCATTGAAGCCCCCCACACTGACACGTCTGGGCCCCGCTGTTACTAGGTCTCCCCACCATAACCAGGGCTGGCATCAATAACCCAGTGTACAAATTAGACCTTCGTCAGTGGGGTGTGAGGCTGCAAGGCTGCAGTGCGGCTGGATGCAGTCTGGAGCTCCATGTGTCGGAGTCCCTCTCTAGCTTCCTCGTTCCTTCACCCCACTCTACTTCCCCCTTGGAGCGGGTGATTGCTTGCAGCTGGGGCGCATTGAGAACATTTTAATATTATGCAGAAGATTAGAGCAAACTAACTACATTATTCTCCAATTACGCTCATTTCATCCAACTGATGTCTCTATTTCCTTCCTTTTCCCTCGATTAGCTTAATGCGAAAATTGGAATGCGCTTAGGCCTCGTTCCGATTGTTCCACGGCTGCCTATTATTTCACACCGAACCATTAAAGAGAATCATCTTTTATTGCAACTGTAAATAAAACGATTAGGGGCAGATCCAGCCGAGGAGGCTGGGGAGATTTCATTTTCGGGGATCTGCTTATCAACATTCTTGGAAGGTTTGGTGGAGCTCGGCAGAGGCTCTATATTTCCCCTAAACCCCCCTCCGATCCGAAGCCGCATTATGGTGGCAAATCTCAGTTTTTTAAGGAATTGCTATGCATCCTTGTCATAAATAAACACATCAATTAGGTTTACTAGGAACGTACGCCTTCTAACAACCAACGCGGGTTCAAATTGCTTCGTCTCACACGCCTAAGCCCCGCTTAATATCCCGCAAAGCCGTGCACCAATTATTAGAAGTACACAAGTATTGTCAGTGGATGTTGCGGATGCACTGAGGTATGGTAATGCTATCTGGGGAGAGGAGTGGAAGGAGAAAAGCCCTCATGTAAGTCTACATGTAAAGCTTTTGCCGAGCAGCTAGGCGTCTCATTGAATTGTGTATTTTCTAAGCAGAGAAGGGAACACAATATTTCGGAGATGATTTCGGATCAGAACACCATGGCCTTTTCCCATGCGGCGTTATCCCTACTTAATTCTCTATGCATGCAACAAGTTCATTATCCACACAAATTACACTGCTCACCCATTTGCTCCAGGGACAGCAGGAATACTTGGGATATACGTAATGTGAAAGAACCTTACAATGGCTAGAACCGAGCAATGACTACAGAAGTCAACCTGGCAGTGGTTGGTTCCTTTGAGGCCTACTGGATGTTTCACCCCAGTGTATCTTAAGGTAAGTGAGAAAAGAAGTGACATCGGTCCTGCTCTGTAGCACAGCATGACATATAACCACCAATGTTTTCCACACAACCTGACAAGAGTTCCTTCCTGTCAAAGAAAGATCTCGCCAAAAGGGATAGCTGTATAATAGAATAGTAAACCATTACATTATGGCGGCTGTCACTAGAAGCATCAAGCTTCAACACTGCCAGAGTTAACTGAAAGACGAAGCCAGTGAAATGACGTTCCCTAAGGTAAAGATCCTATTAGATACGATAAATAAATCTTCACCATTAATATCCTCTCAAAAGGAATGGATCTTGAAACTGCATTTATGGCTGGTTGGGTTACTTTCTCTCCCGTTAGCTGACACTGACCCACACTTGATATTTGTAGGAGTTATGAATTGTCCTTGTTAAATAATGAAAAGAAAGGTGTCTATGTGTTATTACATTAACTCATTACACACCATAGTCCACATTTAACATTGCTGTGACATTACATAGAAACCCCTTTGGGCTACGCAAGGCACCCTGTGGAATGTTTGTTTTCTTTTCTCTCTCTCTCTCTCTCTCTGTTGGATTGACTTCTCTTTTGTCGGGGACGCTGAGTGTTGATTTCAGTTGTACAGCAGTTGTTTCGTAGCTAGCAGCGTTGTTTATCCATCCTGGCATTCCTTTGGTCCATTGAACACCGAGGAGGAGAATAAGCACCCCTCCCCACCCCCTCCCCATATCCCAGTGTCCTCTCCTGCTCGGGATGAGTCGAACCAACCATCCAAACCCAAACACCCTCCTGAATACCTGCTCCCAGATCACATTGCAGCAAATTCAGTTAGGAGAGCCATTGGGAGTGATAGTGTTACACAATCCGGGAATGGTTTGACCCTTGTAGTGTCATCGTGTACCGGGGCATTGTTCCGCGGAATGTTTGAATATGATGGATCCACAAAGCCTTTTAGGATGTCAAGATTGGTAATTTATTAGGGGAATATTTCTCACTGTAAGCAGTGATTTGGTGAGTTAAACATAGCTATAGGTCTTCCTCAGTCCTCTGTGCAACCTGACATTTTGAACATTGTATTTATTGTCATTGTATTTATTCTGTAAACTATTTTGACCTCGTCCCTATTGGAGTTGGTCAGGTATGATGATGGTCTAACCTTTGCATATGATTGTGATCAAACTTAAACAGATCACAGATCAGGTGATTCCAAAGAAAGCCCCGCTTGACAAGCCTCTTCTGGACTGCATTACCTACAGTATGTCAGAACAGACTCGCTGTCTACACAACAATACAAGCCATGCAGTCTGCTACGGTGCTCTGTTGAAGTAGTAGGAAATATTGTTTGAGCATGCAGAACAGGACTTGACCATTAACGGAGGGGACTAGGTGAGTCAGAACAGAGAGAGAGAAAGTGCGAGGCAGAACAAGAGAACAAAAGAATGAGAGAGTGAGCGAGAATGGGATCGTAGTCCGAACAGAACAGTAGCCGTGAGAATGAGGCCTTCACAGCCATAGCTCTGGGAGGCGAGGGAGTCAAAAGCCACTGGTCTCCCAGTGTGCCCATCCACTTGAATCACATGTGGAGCTCACAGGGGAGAGGAGAGGACAGCCACAGTGGATGAGTGTTAAAAGCACATAAAATGTGTTATGTGGATGAGTATTAAAGCACAGGTCCATTCTCTTTCATGGTTATGTCCTGCCTCAGAGAATGTCAGAACACCCCTACAGTCCAATGATTGAAATTAATGTATGGATTGGTGTAGTTTACAGACCATTGTTGTGTTGCATAGTATGCCCTAGCATGTTTAGTATCCTTCTACACGTGTTGATGGCATCGAGTTGGTTTGGTTACTCACAATATGACATGCCTCTTGACACGCACTTACAGTGGGTTAACCATAGAGGCAAAACAAACCATTGGGAAATGTAATACCAACCACATAAAGAATAAGAACGAAGTAGCAGTTTCAACGCATTAGTGTCTGCCACAAATATGTTCAATCATACCTAGAACTGACAAGTATTGAAATACCAAAAGCCTTTACTGTAAGTGACTAAAGTAGAATGTGTCTTCAAGTTTAGCAATGGATCACACAAAGCTGTTTGATGTCCCTGAGCAAAGCGTTTGGCTTGGCATAGCATGAAGCACTTGTTACAGCCATTAACAAAACGGCTGGGAGAATCACAGTAAATACGCCTGTCTTCTGGGTGCTAGTATTTATAGTGGAAACTTGTGTGAGATCAGTTAAACTCACCCCCTCGTCTCCTCCCCTTTCCTCCCTCCCTCTCTCTCTCCCCCTCTTAGATGAGTTAAAAACAGATCGTTTTACCACAGGTGGCTATAGGATGAACTCCAGCAGGAATGTCTTGACAACATAAATCTCAGTAATTGCAAGGTATTGATCTGATAACTAATGTGGAGGACGTCGGGGGCGACACACCCTTTTCTACTTTGACTCATTTTTCACGCTTTTATCTGACACCAAGAGAGAGAGTTATTCATGGCACACACACACACACACGTGTACACACACACGCACACCTACACACACACACACACGGACTGATGTTGACTTTTCAAAGTCTGGCTGGATTTCCAAGACGCGCTGACACATTCATGGAGGACATTAAAGTATCACTTGGAGTCTGTTTTGACTTTGACTGTATATAGTTGAAGCACTCAGCGGGCCTGCGACATTGATGTTACTCCACTTGATAGGACAATGCCATTGTTCTTTCAAAGACTTCAACTCCATACTGTAAAGCACTGGCATAAAGACAGAAGCATTGGAAGTCTTTCATCTATGTTGTGATGATACAGTATAGCATGTAGCCTAGCACATCTTTGCCACATATATTATTATTAACTGTCAGCTCAGTCCAAATCAGGTTTTCAAAACAGTCTTCGTGTACCCCCTCTGTCTGTCTAGCTGTAGTTGTTGTTGTTGTTTACACGTGGCCACAGTAAATACCATAAACACCAGGAGGATTCTGGGAGGGCTATACTCTGGCACCCTGGGCCACGGGTGACATCACCGCCCACAGACAGATCCATCTGGCCCTCCAGCAGTAGAGGGAGTGAGGGGGTGGAGGAGGGAGACAGGAGGGTGGGGCTCCAGGTTTCCCTGCCCGTCATCCTGTCTGCCTGACCAGGTGTGCTCCCAGTACACCCCCACCCCCTCTGAATAATGGATCCTGCGGTGGGGTGAATAATGACATGGCTGACACTGGAAACGGGATGAGAGGAGCATGCCTAGTCGAGGTGAGGTGTTCCCACACATCTCATTGTGCTGCGGAAAGTCACCCACTAACATGGGGAACAGTAGCTACTCTCGTCACTTCTGATATTGTGGTGGATATGTGAAAAGTAGAGGCTTAATTACACATTGAACCATAACCTCAGTTTCAGCACTACATACTTTGCAGTTGGTACTTCATATATATTTCAAGAAAAGCAAAACGTTATAAAAAAACAGAGTAATATTTAAAAAATGTCACTAAACTTTTTTGGTTACTACATGATTCCATATGTGTTATTTCTTAGGTTTAATGTCTTCACTATTATTCTACAATGTAGAAAATAGTAAAAACAAAGACAAACCCTTAAATGAGTTGGTGTGTCCAAACTGGTGTGTCCAAAGTTCCAGTCAAAAGTTTGGACACACCAACTCATTTAAGGGTTTGTCTTTATTTTTACTATTTTCTACATTCCAGGTGACCTCATGAAGCTGTTTGAGCGAATGCCAGGAGTGTGCAAAAGCTGTCATCAAGGTAAAGGGTGGCCACATTAAAGAATCAAATATATTTAGATTTGTTTAACACTTTTTTTTGGTTACTACATGATTCCATATATGTTATTTCATAGTTTTGATTATTCTACAATGTAGAAAGTTAAATAGTTAAAATAAAGAACAACACTGGAATGAGTAGGTGTGTCCAAACTATTGACTGGGATTGTACATATTACCTTGACTTTGCAGTTGAGATTAGATAGTGTCTACTGTCTATACCAGGGGTGTCAAACTCATTCCATGGAGGGCCTAGTGTCTGCGGGTTTTGGGTTTTTCCTTTCAGTTAAGACCTAGACAACCAGGTGAGTTATTTACTAATTACTGACCTTAATTCATCAATCAAGTACAAGGGAGGAGAGGAAACCCACAGACACTCGGCCCTCCGTGGAATGAGAATGACATGTGGTGTATATTGTTAGTAATCCTACATTTTGGGCCAGGAGATCAACACTGCTCTAATAGACTGGCTGCAGATAGTATCTAATAAACAGAGGGCCATTATTGGAAATGAATGATCTTAAATGATGGGACAAACATCAGAGGTCATTCAGTCATCTAGCCACACAAGTACCTGTTATTAATTACCAGCTAAATTGGTGCATAAAATACCAAACCATTCACTGAGGATAGACCAGATTATCCCCGGACATAAGCCTCAGAAACATAAATATCTCTAATTCTTCCCCCATTTGTATTTTATTCAGCATGGGCTGTGACTGGGTCTCGGCCTCACATGGTGTCCATTAACGTTAAGTAAGAAAATCGTGATATTTAAGTCGGCCATCTTACTGTTGATCACATACTTATCTTAAACTCTTGTTAATCTAGTTGGGAGGCCACAGTGCCTGTGTATTTGTTTGTTTCGATTACTTCATAGTCTGACCACCATGTATCACACAGACTGGGAACAGAAAAGAAACATCTCGACTGGGTTCAATGGTCGTACGTTTCCTCTAAGGGATCAGCCATGGTTGTGTCTCTGGATCATTGTGGGTGGCACACAAGATTCCCTGTGGAACGATACAATATGAAGCAAATTGAGCAGGTAGGCCTACCTTTGACAATGATCAATCATGTATGGTGTACATGTCAAGACAGTCACCCGTCTGTTCTAATATGGACACCGTAAAGGAGGTCAATGTAGCACTATAGTGAACATTGACGTCGGCCATTGTCTGTCCCTTTTTGACAGTCAACATAACACCGAGTGACACATCCAGTTGCTGAGATCATGCAGTATTATGCTTTCAGGAATTCACCTCTCTCACATTACTATTAAAAGGCTGATGATGACGTGAACAGGTTGGAAACACTGGTTACACAAGGGAGTGATGGCATGACATTTCCTCCTAAGGTTCCATTCAATAGAAACTGCATTGGAGTATTTATGTAGTATCATATACCTACAATACATTTCCCCCCATGGTCAAATGAAATTGCAGAATGGCTTTGGGTATTGCAGGAATAACAGAGAGAATCCTCACATGTATTGATGCTACCCGTTTTCAAGATAGGGCACACATTTAGTAAGATACAACCTTAACGCTGCTAAGGCACTTTTGATTGAATTCGCCCCAAAGGAAATGAAATATGCTTGTGTAAACCACACAGCCAAGACCTGGACAGTGGCTCATTGCTCCGTGCATTTCTGGGTGCACAATAGCATTCAAAGGACATCCATCCAACAACAGACAAATGCTACTAAAACTGTACCTGTCAAGTCAGAAGATTTATTACCATGAGTCACTTTGCCTTTCTGCTCATGTTAGCTCTACACAATGAAGTTCTTTAAAAAAAATATATATATATATATATAATTATTATTATTATTTTTATTTTATTTTATTTTTTACAAATGACTGATATATAATATTTGTTAAGTCATGTACACAGTGCCAGGTCTCCCCCATGTGCTTTGAATTGTCTATTAATTGAGTTTGGATGAGAGCATACCATAATAAGTCTGTATTACTTTGTTTTATTAAAGGGATCATTATAGTGGAAGTCATGTACACTTGAACTCAATGGAAGACAACCCAGCTAACTGGCTAATGATTGTGTTGTAATTCCAAATGTAAGTCATGGTTGTGTTTGTTGACTTGTTCGTTTTAGTCTTTTGGTCAGCCTTTCAATTTTTGTCGATGTAGCTCCGAGACCTTTTGGCTGGAAAAGAGCAAAGCGCAGCACTTTGGAAATGTAGAGCAAACAATTCATAATTGAACGCTCCCCAAAAAATGAGTGATTATTAATGCAAATATTTCCTTCCAAACTTGACAGTTTTTTCTTGTTGTGCATGCATACCTCTCTGAATAATGTTATTTTATTGCTGAGTTCAATATTTCTAGCAGGCCTTCCAACAGTTAATCAGCTTACATGGTAAGAAAGCCTAGCAGAGTGAGCTAAGCAGCAAAATATGTCATAAAAACAAGTGGTGAAACAATCAAGTTTCTGCACTCCCAGGACTAAAACCAGGACTAAAACCAGTATACTGTAACAGACATGTGAGATGTTTTTTTTTTTAACACCAAGCTAGTTTTGACTTATCTGGATCAGGTTCCCCTTGCGTTGGAGTGTAATAGTCATTTGTTCTTGGTATTTTACATGTTTCCAAAAGAATGTGGTAGAACAAAAGAGTGGTGAGGCATGATACAGTAAAGCAACTCTCCTGAGGTATATTCATTCCCTGTCAACAATACAACCAAGGTCAGGGTTCGCTATAATGACTGCCAATGGTCCTCTTTGGTAGTCCTCGTTGCTGTAGGAATTCCCCCATTGGAAGGCAATTGTTCAACTGTCACTGCTCTGAATTCCATGTATGGAAAGCTATCACCTTCTGGTTATGATACATATGAAAAAATATATAATGTATCGGGCATTTTGGTTTGCGTTGATCTACTCAGTGAACGGATATAGTTTTCCCAAAATATTTTAATACCAATACGCATTTTAAGCTTGAAGGAAAAATATATCCACAATAGCAAATCTCCTTTAATCTCAGATTCGCTGTGTCCTTTAATCTGGGACTTGGTGTGATTCTTTTTTTGGACAAGACAAAGCTGCAGAATGACCACAGGACACAGTCGTGTAGGGCTGGTTCTCTTCCCATTATATCTCAGTAGATTCAGCATGGCTGATACATTCTGTCACCCTTCTGTGCAAATCCTCATGATATCTGCTCTGTACGCACTCACGGCATGCTGGGAAATTAACTTGTTCTGTCACCCCCATCCTCCTCAGCCCTCCCAGGGGGACAGAGGGGACACTGGGGAGGGACCCTAAACACTGAACTAGGAGGTCATCCATCAAGAGGGGGGTTCTGCGGAGACAATGAGGGGGCCTGGTCCATGATAAACAAAACAAAACACTGGCTGCAAGTAGAAGACAGTGAGTGTCTGTTTTAGAGGGGGCTGTGTTGTGTTTGGGGTGTGTGTAGGAGGGATCGTCTTTTTGGACGTCGGGGCAGTGTTCTGCTCGGCTGATCGTCCTGCGACCAAGCATATGTCACCAGTCTAGCAGCGAACCGCCTCCTCTGCTCGGGACCACGTCGTTAGTGCCATCTGTGACAGTACCCATGAGAGGCTGCATGGTGCTTGGGATCAGACAGTTTTGGGGGGATGGGGGGGTGACTAAGAGGGAGGAAGAGAGGGCGAGATGGGAGCTAGGAGCCCCTCTAACCCTAAGAAGACGGAGGTCTGGGGTGAACTCAAAACTCCAAGACACCAGTATGGGAATGATTAGGGTCTGGGGGAGGCGAGACATCCACATCCAGCGTGCAGATAGAGGAAATGCTGGAATAATAGGAGCAGCAAGACTAAATGGCCTATCAAACACACCCCTCACTGACCTCCCTGGAGTCGGGCTGGCCACGATGAAAGATCCAGGCACTTTTTTCTTCTAATGATTTCCTCAGTAATCAGCGCAGCGGAAGTGCTGGAGTCCAGGGTGATTAGCTGGAAAGGATTCCTTAATCGCTCGGTTCTCATGCTTTGAAAAAAGAAAGAGAGCGAAAGAAAGAAAGAGAGAGAGGGAAGGGGGGTGAGGAGAAGAGGAAACAAGGGTGATAAAAGGGGGGCATGTTTTGAAGGCCAAGGGCAGCAAATAGCCTGAGAGGACTGGGCTGCCCACTGCAAACTGTCTGAAGTAACGGACACAACTCACGATACTCAGGATAAAGTTGAGGTCTTGATATTTGACACCTCAAAACAAAGTGTTCCAAACACATACAAAGCAAGTCTATGTCAAAATGTTTAATCACTGATATGATTTTCAGAATCATATCAACTACCCATCTGACCCATTCAATAACCACCAAGATCAAAGATACTCACATGGGACTGATTACATTTGCTTGCTTTGTTTGAGCTGTGCAGACAATACTTAACATACATATCCACTTGTACTTGACATTCATAAATATCCACTACGGAGCCATCCTCACAAAACGTATGGTGCAGTCAAATAACTCGTTGGATAACATGTCAGATTGAACAAGTCCTGTGAAATGTCTCCTTTATGAAGCACTACATCTCCCAGACAAAGAGAAGGAAGACAGTTCTCTGGTCTGAGGATGACTGATGCTGGGATCACCCCATTAAACCAAACCACAGGAATGAGTGGCTGGGTGAGTCAGACACGCAAGCAGACACAAGTCCCACAATTCCCACCGTTTGTCTGTAACCCAGCCCATGAGACTGGCACTGCAGCACTGATTCAGTACACATTAAACTGCATCACAGCAGTATTGAAACACGTGTACTGGGACAGTTGGCACTAACTTAACGCGCTAATGATCATTCTCTGTAATAATGACAAAGCTGCTAGTAAAGAGAGTAGAAAAGTGAGTAAGTTGACAACATGGTTAGCGTGGACATTGACAGAGAAGGTGAGGGTGGAGTATCCATAACATCTAACAATGCTGTGAGGGGAGGAAGGGGGAGCTAGAGAGACAATGGAGAGCACACCTGAAACCTTCCCAAGCTGACTTAGTGATGTTTGGTGGTGAAATTAAAGGGTTGCGGTGAAACAATATCGATGTCAGGTGTCCTCTTGGTTTTCCTTTCAGGAGCTGAATTCCTGTTTGAATGATACTCGGTGTTTGATTCCCCGAGCCTAATGTGCCTAAGTCGTTGAATGCGGCGTTCGGTTTCGTCGTCAACAATGACTATGTACGCTGGCATTCCTGGAGCATACTGTACCAAAATACAGAAGCACCCAAGTCTGTTTGACAAACCCAGCATATTGTTTTCATTTGGGAATTTCCCGCCTCGAACTCTGTCCTTCAACTGGCGTGTACAATATGTCCTGTCCCCAATATTTTTCTTGATTTGTGGTCATGTTACAAATATGAACTCCTGAAAAGGTCCCCTGAAACGTGAACACATCTCCAAACAGATATTGGGAAAGGGGGATACCTAGTCAGTTGTCTTTCGCATTTAACCCAACCCCTCTGAATCAGAGAGGTATACACTGAGTATAGGAAACATTAGGAACACCTGCTCTTTTCATGACATAGACTGACCAGGTGAATCCAGGTGAAAGCTATGATGATCCCTTATTGATGTCACTTGTTAAATCCACTTCAGTCAGTGTAAATGAGGGGAGGAGACAGGTTAAAGGATTTTTAAGTCTTGAGACAGACAAAATATTTAAGTAACTTTGAACAGGGTATGGTAGTAGGTGCCAGGCTCACCGGTTTGAGTGTGTCAAGACCTGCAACGCTGCTGGGTTTTTCACGCTCAACAGTTTCCCGTGTGTATCAAGAATGGTCCACCACACAAAGCATTGGAGTCAACATGGGCCAGCATCCCTATGGAATGCTTGAGACCTTGTAGAGTCCATGCCCCGACGAAATGAGGCTGTTCTGGGGCAAAGGGGGGTGCAACTCAATATTAGGAAGGTGTTCTTAATGTTTCGTACACTCAGTGTATGTCCACTTATCTGCACTACAATAGCAGCTCCACCTGGGACATTATCGTAAAGGCTGCAGATGTTTGGTTCGTCTCACAAACGACAGTGTTTTCTTCTCAAGCACCTCTGTCATAGCTTTCAGCGCCGTCCATCTCCCTTTGTGGAGTACATAGGCATACCTATGCTTTTAAAAGCATTGAGCTCAATGTAAGAGTGTGTTGGGATTTCTCTGCCTACCTGCTGCTAGGCCTGGAGGCTCACTGAAGCATCACTCTCATTCCTTCACACACCTCCATCTCTTGACCTCCACCTCTTCCCCCTCTCAACCATTACCCAAAGTATTTAGCTACCAATGCCCAAATTGCTTCTACAGACATGTCGCATTTAATCATCTGAATGTCAGACTTTTGAATTGAATATCACTCAGTGCAACAGAAAAGCCCTGTAGCTGACAGGCGAGCAGGTGATATGAGTAGCACGGCTAGAGTAATGAATATAGTAATTAGACAACCCGCATTTTCAGAGGAGCTTAAACGTTTAGAGAAATAGTATCAGTATCACTTCACCCGAGCTAAAGGTTCGCAGGTCTTTCTTTTGAACTTAAAATGAGCATTCGTGGGTGAAATAAACAATCTTGGATTTTCCCTCCCAGGATCCTCCTCTTCTCTCAACCACCTTGATAGGGAGAGAGGAGAGATAAAGAGAGAGAGAGAGAGAGAGAGAGAGAGAGATAGAGAGAGAGAGAGAGAGAGAGAGAGAGAGAGAGAGAGAGAGAGAGAGAGAGAGAGAGAGAGAGAGAGAGAGAGAGAGAGAGAGAGAGAGAAAGAGAGAGAGAGGTAAAGAGAGAGAGAGAGAGCGAGAGAACAAGGCACCGGGCTTCTTCATCTCCCCATCCTGCACACAGCAAGCTGTCAGCGATCCTCTCCGTGCTCACCGCGTCCAGCCCCGGGAGCGATGGCATTTCAAATAGCCTTATAAATCAACAGTTATGTCACCCCGCCACAACCATTAACACAGGCATGGGAAAACTCCCAACTTTTTCCACAGCTTCTGATGTGCAGGCTTGTGTTTCAGTAGATCCTCCAACCAGACCAGTATAATATTTTTATTTTACCTTTATTTAACCGGGCTATTCAATTAAGAACACATTCTTATTTACGATGACGGCCTGGAATGAGGCTAAAGGCCTCCTGTGTGGACGGAGGCTGGGATAAAAAGAACAAAAAACAATGTAAGACAAAACGGACAACACAGACAGAAGAGACTGGCAATAGCACTAATATAACAGCAAACAAACAGTGCACGGACGTGTGTGTGTGTGTGTGTGTGTGTGTGTGTGTGTGTGTGTGTGTGTGTGTGTGTGAGTGACAAGTGTGCGAGCGTGCATGTGTTCTACCTCCGGTGACCTGTCTCTCCTTCAGCTAACATCACACCTACAGGCCCCCTGTGTGTTGAAGGCCCAGAATACCCTGAATACTCTGGCCTCTGCTCTGCTACCATCAACTTAGGCTGTCTCACTGGGCATAAAACACCTGCCCTTCTCTACCTGTCAGGCTATATTGAGAGGCAGAGGCCCTTACCTATTCTTGGGAACAGCAGAAACCTTTGAAATAAAAGTTTTGAAGGTCAGTTTATAAAGGGTTTATAAAGCTTTATCAAACAGATTACTATCCATTAGTTAATTGTTTGTTAATCGTTATAATGCATTAGTGAATCCACGTATTCTGTGTGTATTTATTACTTGGACCTGTGATCATATAAATCATTAAGTCTAACAGTTAACAAACTTTGTAATGCTGTTTTCTAAGTAGTTTATAAGCAGAATATCAAAGCTTACATTTACCATCATTAAAATGAGCTAAAGTTAGCTTGTATTCTCTTTTTTTACCCGGTCTATGCTTAATCTTAGTGTTTAAAATGTGGTTCAATACTTGATAGGAACATAGCACTTTAATCTAGTGACTTGTCATCGTTTTAGAGTAACATTTAGTTTCACTTTAAAACTTTGTCAATGCCCTGTACAACCTCCCCTGCACCTGCTGCAAAATCATTTGCCAGCCAAAACAAGTGATCCATGCTAAGGTAGGAAGGTTGTTGGTTAAATATAGGACTAATGCAGAGCAGGATAATCAGGAGTTCTCATCGCTGTGATCCCCAGAGAGTGATCCGGTGTGTGACATGGCTGTCAAAACACTGACAGATTGTTTTACCAACTCTACACCCCTGACTGACACCTATTCCCCTGGGTTCCCAAGGCTTGCTTTGACACGGTAAATACGCTCTATAAACAGCCTATTGAGCAACCCTTTACCAAGAGCTTAATATGTATTTTTACAGCATTATTACAAAACTCATTCAGAATAAATGGGAGCAAAAATGTGGAGAGTTTGATGAGGCCTCGAGTCAAACAGGAAATGGGGAAATGACAATGTCCTAGGATGCTTTTGTTGTTGTCATGGCAATTAAATCATTTCCATACCCTCTCTTTGTTCTCTTGGTACATAAGACATTAAACATTCTTGGATTGTTTTTTGGCCCAGAGCATTTTTTGTACTAGTGGCAGAGAAAGTCTCCCTAATATGTAGGTCATTGACCCCTATGGGCCCAAAGACTGTGAGACATTGAGAACTGAGAGAGCTGGTTTACTGGTTCAAATTGGCTGCATGTGTCCTTTTGCATTTTGTTAGTCATTCCATTAGCGAAAAAGCATGAGGCTTTTTAATATGCCAAAAATCCAATAAGGCCATTAAACTATATTGACACATGACAGTTCATTATGCTGCCGTATGTCACCGACAGAATATATTGGTTAAATGCTTCCTGTGACAGAAGGCACTAAGACTAATCTGGAATAATTGAAGATCAATCAAGTTAAAGCAGTGTTGGTCTGGACCGGATCTGTCTGCTGGGGAACATCTCAGGGATACCGGAAAGCCGTGCTCTTATGCCATCAGAGACACACAAACAGTTTTGACAGGAAGCAAAGACACAAGCACACATGCACACACACTCACCACCTTCTGCCCCACAAAAACTTTCATTTCTGAAAGTGAGACATTTGCGACAAGCCACTAATGCTGTAATGATGTCTTCCAGCAGGGAAACAGTGAGAGGTAGTCGGTCCCACATCCAGCCATCCTAACCAGTCAGGAAACCCTCGGTCCTGGCAACATCACACACTAAATGAATAACCTCAATTAGGACAGAGCAACACTCTAATGATGCCCAGCAAAACATTTGACATCCAGCCCTATCATGTCTGGCGATGGCCAACGGACTTTGCTTTGTTGCATTATACATCAACCATTACCGCACATATTATATTCATCTTCCAGAGGCAAATATAGTTTCAAATGAGGGGAATTTGTACGCCGTAGCAATTCTATCACAACACTCGTGAATAATCGGGAGCGGGAGAAGCCGTAAGCTCCGGAGCGATTCATAATTGTGTTCTCTCATCTCATATTGCAGGAGCTGAGCTTTTTTCCTGATTCTTCTTTTGCCACACACACACACACACACACACACACACACACACACACACACACACACACACACACACACACACACACACACACACACGCGCGCGCGCACACACACACACACACATCGCTTCCCCTGGACTTTTTTGATGATGCATTAACTGTAAAGTTGCATCTCACAGCGTGTAAGTGTAATGGGAAGGGAAGGGTCCCTCCACCTGTGCTGTGGATGAGGAGAGCTCAGCTAATCCTGTTAGGTGGAGGCAGGCGCAGCGAGAGGGAAAGGGATGCAACGGTATACCCGCAGGCCAGGCTCTCCAGCCCGCCGTGGCTTAGGCAGCGGTAAGGAGATGAGGTGGCCGTAACGCAGCCCCCCTCGTTACAGAAATTAGATGGATCAGGAAGTAAACACAACTGGCTTTTATATGATCCCCGGCCTCGGCTCGGCTCAACGGCCGGGCAGAACGGGGGGAATTCCTCCTCTAATTACTTCATGGGTCATTGCTCCTGCGGGCTGGTGTCAAAATCCAACACTTAGGATCTGAGGAGAGAGAGGGAGAGGGAGTGGTGGAGAGATAGAGGGAGAGAAAGGGAGCGTGAGAGGGAGAGATAGAGGGAGAGAGAGGGGTGAGGGGAGAATAAAGAGCAAGAGAGGGAGAAGAGTAGGGGTTAGGGAGAGCGGGGGAAGAGGGAGTCATCTACATTGTCTGACATCTACAAAAATGTGGTGATGGTCTCAGTCTCAAGTCCGGTCTCAAGACCAAATTATGATTGTCTCGGTCTTGTCTAGGTGTCGGATACATTTGTATTAGGTCTTGACTCGGACCCCTTGTTCCCCTTCCAGTCTCCGTCTTGACTCGGTCTCGCCCCCACTCCAGTCTTGGTCTTGACTCGGACTTGATTTGCTCCGGTCTTGGTCTTGAATTGGTCTCGCTTAGGTGGTCTCGAACACAACACTGGGTGATGGTCTTTCTGTAAGAGGAAGCAGACTAGAACGAGGGCACCAAATGTGTCATGAGCCTGGCTCCCTCCGGAAAAGCACAGGCAGGCTGACAGTACAAGGTCAGAAATTAAGCCATATCACTCTTAATTTAAATCAGGGACAGCAGGGCCCAACAGGCATACTTGTTGATATGATACACAAAATAACAACAGACTGTATATTTCTAGATTGTATGTAAAAATTGTACTATCAAAGGTTTTTAAATTATTTAATCCAAAAGGGCAGATTATTTCCAAAAGAAGCCAGTTCCTTCTACAGTCATGTGCTATTTCCTCACATCTCAAATGAAAACAAGTTCATTTACCAGATACCCACAATGCATCTGGTGGTAACTTCCTGGTGTTGACGAGTCTTTTCACATTGCCTTTCCTGCTTGGCAGTGAAATGAGTACTAAACTGGTAGATTCGTTTTCAGATCCCAAAACTACCTCACCCCTCCTCTTCTTGGCTGTAAACTACATAAAAAAATGATGTGTCCCAATTAACTGAACCCTCATGTGTCTCGCCTGGTTTCCCTTTCAAAATATGCCACAGTCAGTTAATATCACATACAACCACTGAGGAAAATAAAGTCTTTATTAGCCAAAAACAAGATATGTAAATACATATCTGACATCTCACTTGTAATGTGCTGTTTTTTCAAGAAAGAACTTAGCTCTATGCTAGGTCTCTAAAATAAGCTCTGTGTTTTTTTTATGCAGGTGCTCTAATGTAGGTCTTGAAAATATGCTATTTTTCAAGAAAAGACGTGCAAGGCTACTGTGTGGTGATATTATGATACACAGTCCAGTTGAAGCAGAGCTTAGCCACTGATGGCTGGACATTCATCAGCACAATATAGCCACTACAGGATCATTAGGCTTCATATTCCCAGTCGATGGGAGATGGTGGGGGATAGGAGAGGGGGTAGAAGGGACCAAATGTCGTGTGAATCTGGGCTTGGACACACTTCATATCCTCACACTCAGCAGGTGGAAAACACAACAGACCTATGAAGTGGTGTGCAGTTGCTAAGCAATATAATGTTTAGAAAAAGGACCTTATGTGAATGTGTGTTCCATGTACATGCTCCCCTGCAACAAAACTGAATGTGGTTAGTCTGTATCTAGCAAATTATTTGTCCATATAAAAGGAGGTATAAAAAGTATTTCAATAGTGAACAGCATCACATAGATCACATGGCTACACGCCAAGGAACAACACATGAATATCAAATCAACAAGAAATTACACTGCCGCGTTGCCACCAGAATCCATTAGAAACTAAACCCAATCATAAACAACCCTAATACAAATCCTGACTGTGTGTGAGAGTTAGCTAACCCAGTGAACCCTGTCTGAGAGAGAGAGAGAGAGAGAGAGAGAGAGAGAGAGAGAGAGAGAGAGAGAGAGAGAGAGAGAGAGAGAGAGAGAGAGAGAGAGGAGAGAGAAGATACTGCTGTCTGTCTGACTGAGGCGTAGCACACCACAAAGCATTAATTGAATTCTTCCCCTTCTCCCTGGTCCCTGTTAATGGGCCTGTGGGCTGCCTGCCCATCTCTGATGCTATAATACATAAACAAGAGTCTGCTGTTGGTTGGGTGGTTGGGTGGTTGGTTGGTGTGTGTGTGGTGGTACTAGGGTCCTCTCTCTCCAGCCAGATTGAGGGTGATTTGTTCTAAGTGAATATGTTTCACTTCCCCCTCAGTGAAGCCGGCATGCCTCCGGGTCCCTATTTACTCTTGATTTGTGGGCTGGCTCTGTCAAAACCAGCACCACTCAGCCCTGCCCTGCCTGTGAGACATACACGGCGAGCGCAGAGCGCCGAGCCCCAGACCTCCCCAAATTCTGCACACACACACAAATGCAGAAATGAACACACATACAAGCGTACACGTGAGCATGGGACGGGTGCACCCACACATACACAGGCGCACATACAAACGTGTTACACACATGTATACGCACACACATACTGTACTGTATGCAAACATCAACCTCAAATGACGATAATAAAATATCCAAAATAAGCCCCTTGTTCAAGTTTAAAAGAACAAGTTGGGTCCTTTTTCTAGTACTCTCTGTCAAAGCGTCCCTAAAAAAATAATTAGCATAACTATCACATACATATTATTATTATTTGCGAGTGTGAGCTATGCATGTACTTTAACAGCCTGGCATGTGCAGAGGTCTTTTTGAGGCCTGGCAGAAGTTTGTTTTCTGAAAGAGAAAGCTAAAGGTACAAACAGATGGAGATCCCCCAGGCAATGGCTTCTAAGCCCCGGTCTCCAGGGGCCACTGGGGTTTTCATTTCAATGGTCCCTAAATATTCATCACTTTCCCTCTCCTTCACTCTACCTTTATACCCGTATGGTGGAGCGTTTGAGGCTAGGAACCCCAAACTGGCAAAACAGAGAGGAGGGGGGACTAACTCTGGACGGACCAGCGAGTGGGCAGATACAACACAGTGCCAACAATGTGCCTTTGTTTTAGGGGCTTCTACTTATTTAATAAAATATCAGAGGCCTCGTTCAAGCCATCCTTTGTCCGTCTAGTTTAACTCATTTATCCATTTGCCTTTCAGCTGTGGTCTATAGGGCTAGGTTAAGAGAACCCATTGACATCTCTGGATTAACATACATTAAGGGGTTAAATGGAAACGCCATCGTTGTGGTTAAAATGTGAAAGGGGGCTGCGGTTTACTATACATCCTACGTCAAGCCATGAATGGCTAATAGCCAAAGCACTTCATTATGTGCACTGGTTCACTGACAATGTCCATTTCCACAGGAAAGTGTTCTCTTGAAAATGAGTTGAACCAATACTGGGCTAAAACAGCCCAGAACTGAATAGGTTAAATGTGTTGCACTTGTTCATGCACTTGTTGAGTAAATTACTATTTGCATTGGAGGTGGAAAGTTGTAGTTGAATATACAGTACCAGGCAAAAGTTTGGACACACCTACTCATTCCAGGGTTTTTCTGTATTTAAAAAAATATTTTCTACATTGTAGAATAATAGTGAAGATATCAAAACTATGAAATAACACATATGGAAACATGTAGTAACCTAAAAAAGTGTAGCCACCATTTGCCTTGATGACAGCTTTGCACACTCTTGGCATTCTCTCAACCAGCTTCATGTGGTAGTCACCTGGAATGCATTTCAATTAACAGGTGTGCCTGTTCATTTGTGGAATTTCTTTCCTTCTTAATGCTTTTGAGCCAATCAATTGTGTTGTGAAAAGGTAGGGGTGGTATAGAGAAGACAGCCCTATTTGGTAAAAGACCAAGTCCATATTATGGCAAGAACAGCTCAAATAAGCAGAGACGACAGTCCATCATTACTTTAAGACATGGTCAGTCACTCTGGAAAATTACAAGAACTTTGAACGTTTCTTCAAGTGCCGTCGCAAAACCCATCAAGCGCTATAATGAAACTGGCTCTCATGAGGACTGCCACAGGAAAGGAAGACCCAGAGTTACCTCTGCTGCAGAGGATAAGCTCCTTAGAGTTACCAGCCTCAGAAATTGCAGCCCAAATAAATTCTTCTCAGAGTTCATGTAAAAGACACATCTCAACATCAACTGTTCAGAGGAGACTGCGTGAATCAGGCCTCATGGTCGAAATTGCTCGAAAGAAACCACTACTGAAGGACACCAAAAGAAAGAAGAGACTTGCTTGGGCCAAGAAACACAAGCAATGGACATTAGACAGGTGGAAATCTGTCCTTTGGTCTGATGAGTCAAAATGTGAGATTTTTGGTTCCAACCATCGTTTTTTTGGTTCCAATCACCTCACCACTGTGAGATGCAGAGTAGGTGAACGTATGATTTCACATGTGTGGTTCCCACCATGAAGCATGGAGGAGGAGGTGTGATCATGGGTGGGTGCTTTGCTGGGGACACTGTCAGTGATTTATTTAGAATTCAAGACACACTTAACCAGCATGGCTACCACAGCATTCCACACCGATATGCCATCCAAACGGGTTTGCACTTAGTGGGACTATCATTTGTTTTTTCAACAGGACAATGACCTAACACACCTCCAGGCTGTGTATGGGCTATTTTACCAAGGAGAGTGATGGAGTGCTGCATGAGATGACCTTGGCTCCACAATCACCCGACCTCAACCCAATTGAGATGGTTTGGGATGAGTTGGACCACAGTGTGAAGGAAAAGCAGCCAACAAGTGCTCAGCATATGTGGGAACTCCTTCAAAACGGTGAGAAAAGCATTCCAGGTGAAGCTGGTTGAGAGAATGCCAAGAGTGTGCAATGCTGTCATCAAGGCAAAGGGTGGCTACTTTGAAGAATCTCAAATATAAAATATATTTGGAATTGTTTAACCCTTTTTTGGTTACTACATGACTCCATATGTGTTATTTCATAGTTTGATGTCTTCACTAATATTCTACAATGTAGAAAATAGTAAAAATACAGAAAAACCTTGGAATGAATAGGTGTGTCCAAACTTTGACTGGTACTGTAGGTGAATAATGTTGTGCTCTAAGTCACTAAAGATTCACTCTATACCAAGAAGAATGCAGTAAGTAGGTGGGCATTGCCTTGGCTACAGAAAAAACCCACTCATCATCAGAGAGAGGTTTCACCGGGGGAAAAATGTGAATCTGGAACCTGGGAAATGTGTAGACTCAGTCTCCTCCTGTTCCCCCATTTGCCCCCCCCCAGCCCTGGGCAGATTATCCAGCCTGACCTTGACACTACGCTATATTAATCCTGTCATATCCCCCCAACGAGGTGAGCTGCCTAACAACATACATTACTACCTAATCTTCTTTTTTGGGGGAGGCTGTAAAAATGCTGAAACTGAATTTTTGGATGGCTCAGCAGCTGAAACCAGAGGCCTGACACCAGTAAGTCATTACAGGGGTAGGTCTATATGTGAAGTTGAGAGTCACAAAGATGGATTACCAAGGCAAGGAAATAACAGCCAGGTTAAGGCTCTGCCTAGCATGTAAACACAGTAAGGTTAGAAGTCTGGAGGAGGAGAGGGAAGATAAAATGAGACCAGTAGACAACATACTCTACTGTTTGGTGCATTATGTGTATTAGGAAAAAGTGGCTTTAATAAAAGGGAGTCTTAATCCATTCCTCAAGTCTGAAAAAAGTATTAGTTACCTTTTGCATAAAGAGATGTTGGGCTTTTCAATAAAACTAGCTTACCTGTTTTTCAGGCTGCAAAAATGTGTGTTTCTATTCAGTTAACGATGAATCTTTATTACACATCAACCTGGGGTTACTGCAGGTTAGGAACCACTGTCCTATTCTGTAGCTCCTGACATAGTTTGGCCAGCATGCAGTCTGTAGCCTTTCATCTGACAGTCTCCCAGTATGCACAATCCTTCTGGGCTGTCTGTCATTCCCACGCCCAACTTAGTAAATATTTAAATATGTTTAAACTGGCACCATGGTGGCTACTATTTTAATACCCGGGTGTCCTAAATGTAATTTTGTCTGACTGAGATGCAGCCGAAGATATGACAGGGATTTCCAGAGCGGGTCTCACGAGGAAATGGATCTGAGTATTGTGCTCACCATTCGAACATGATATCTGGTGCCATCAGTGCAGCCAAGGTGCCTGATTAGTTATGTCAGTGGTGGTAAACTTAAGAGTTGAATTGTAAAAGATATTAACAGTAACAAACACAGAGGAAGTATTATTCACACAGCTACTAGTTTGGATGACACTTTGACATGGCCTTCTGTGTTTGTAATGGATAGCCTGTAATTTGTGTGTTTTCTCTGTTTCCTAAGCGAGAGATGGTGAATAGTTACCAGCAAGGCCACAAGGCAGCTCGATAACTGTAGACTCTACTGAGACAGACCACTGTAGCAGGAGCATGAGGCCTGAATTCAATGCAGACAGCCTCTCCAGCAGGAAACATCACCTGGCCAAACAAGAGGAGCTGAGAAACAAACACCAACAAACATCAACAACCGCAGACGCTCAGGCAGCACAGTGAGGCTAATCTACAGTAGAAACGGTTGCGTACGACGTCGTCATAGAATGGATTATAGCGCCTTTTGTTTAAATGGAGTGTTGGTGTACGATTTGGGGGGGGGGGTCCTTCCATCTTCCATCTCACTCTGTCTGTCAGGGAAGACTTGACATTGATGAGAGCAAACTGGGAGAAGACAGCTCAGTCCTGTCGCAGCCGGCCTCCATCATTATGGTTGCAATCCTTTTGATCATCGCTTCATCGTCTTGAGCTCTCTATCTCTGCCGCCGCACCGAGCCGTCAAACAGCCGCTGCCGTCATGACACATGACACGCACCCTTTGTCCTTAGTCTCTTTCCATCTCACTGCACCTCCTTCTCTCCCTCTTTCTCTCCATCCCCTGTTCTTTCCGAGGCCCATGGCAGAGTGGCAGGGGTGAGAAAGCGAGGCGGTAATGACTAGAAAGTGTTGTTCACGCTCACACGTTCACAGAAAGTCAAGGCCAGGACTGTCAGGCACCAACATAAACAAGAGACGATCACTGAGAGAGAAAGAGAGAGAGAAATAGAGCGAGAGAAAGAGAGAGAGAGAAAGAGAGAAAAAGAGAGAGCGAGGGAGAGAAAGTGAGAAAGAGAGTGCAGACAGAGAGTAAGCTTCCCTACTGACTGAGTGAGTGTATTTTGAGGGCTTTTGATAATAAGGATGGTGGTAATGATAGTGAGTACCAAAACATATGCTATGGGAAAATTAAGACTTTAAGAATGGAAACATCATACAGAGCTCAAGAATGAGACTTCGTTCTAATAAGTCATCCGCTGCATTAATCAGTTCATATGACAGTTAGGAATTTATACTATAGATACTCCTTAGACAGTATTAACCGTTTATAATCTTTCCAAATCTGCACTATAAGAATAGCACTATAAGAATTAAGAACGTGAGGTGAATACCCATGCTGCTTTGAATTGACGTGTGAACCGGTCATCTCCGTCTAAAGTTCAGAGGTCAGGTCAACTTTGACTCTCTTATGAGCGAGAGGTAACCTTATCCGGGTGATGTCATTGAGATTTGGGAGCCATTGTCCTAGCAGGGTGTGGCCCAAAATATCTTGACGAGCGCGGTTCAACCTGTCATGCGTCGGATGACTCGGCAATTGCGTGACTTTTGGGACACTTTCAAAGTCAGAGCGCGACCCAAAAAGACGTGGCAGAGAGACACCTAGAAGAAGGTCGGTCATTATGAGGTCACAACATGAGAGAGAACTCACACTGTGGAATAATAGAAGTTGGAGGATGTACTTGGTTGAACATTGTATAGCGCTACACTACAATTGTAGAATATTCAGTTTCAATACAATCGGTTGAGAGAAATTCAACCTCTGGTGTGCTTTAACTTATCTAGTTACTGAAACTTAACAATTTCACCATTTTGCCCAAATATTTCCTGTCTCTGGTTTATTCCTTTGAGTAACATTTTAACGTGAGTTATTGTGGAGTATCATAGTTACTCAGCGGCCCCCTCATAGGTTTGTACAACAAATGCTCCAGATTTTTTGACTGATCCTTTGTTTATTAAGATGAAACTCCCCCCGAAGCCCTCTCAGCCTTTGTAAACACAACTAATAGAAAATCATGGTAACCCGATTAACCTCCCATATTACATTGTTTGCACAGGGAGATCATTAGCATCAACAATAACGTCTTGTCCACCATAGAGTTAGAACAACAACTTGAAGACTATTTATTTTGCAATAAGGAGTGCAATGCAGAAACGTATGAACTCAAGCCGCACTAGAGCCAAATTGAGGTTAAAAGGAGATTTTGGACAAGATCTTGGTTGGCCAGTCAGTCTCCTGAATGTTATGAAAAGCCGATGTCTTCATCCCACATTTATGTCTTCTGCAACCGAATGCTGATGATGTTTTTCATGAGATACTGAAGCCTATGATAAAAGATCACTAGGATAGTCCTCTGATTCTGTGTATGCAACTATCTAGAGACATTTCAGTCATGTGACCAAATTCACTTGACTGTTCAGGAATAATACAGCTATAGGTTCATTAACCTCCTATTCAATACGCTTTCTGGAAATACAATGGTATAGAGATCATAAGAGATCATCAGCCTAGCCTGGGAGGTGGCCTGGGAATTGCCTGAGCACACAAGTGTCTGACAATCGTATATGTTTAATTGAATTTTGACTTTGGGAGAGCATTTCCCTTTTGTTCAAGGCGCCACCATGAAAAGGGACATAGTGTTGGTGATTCAGAAAGGTTGGTTTTATGCATATATGAAGCATGTTTGCCTAGCTATACCCACAACTTGGCAAACTTGGTCTAACCCACTGGCCATCCCAATATGCTGTAGTATGGGTATTTAGAGGTGATTAACTAGAGGGGTAGAATAGAGGGGAAAACAATGGTCCTGGAAGGTGAGCCTTATCCTCCCAGCACTCTGGGATCTCCTGACAGGAAGAAGCCAGTCTCTGCGGAGCCGTGTGACAGACCGGGTCATGTGACCTGGGTCTGGCAGATGAGGAAGTGTTGACAGAAGCCCCCCTCGCTTGCTATCTTGTGAAAGCCGATAGCTTGTGAAACTCGTTACAGAAGTCCCCCCCCCCCCTTTATGCATTTGAGAAAGGGAGGGGGAAGAGAGTAAATATAAATTAATGCTCTTTTTTCTCTTGCCGTGTCTCTTTCCTGGAGCTATGAGCCAGCAGTGATTGTCCCCCTGGTCTCTGGGTCCCCATGGTGGAAGCCCACCCCAGAGCCATGCCCCCAGACACACATACACACTGATGAGGAGTAGAGAGCCCGGCTTACCCACAAAGCCCAAGGGAACGTACCACACACACACAGAAACACAGTCACACACATGCGCGAGAGAATGAGTACACACGCACACCCACCGGCAAATAGACAGGCAAACACACACACACACAGACACACACACACAAACACACAGGCAAATAGACAGGCAAACACACACACACACACACACACACACACACACACACACACACACACACACACACACACACACACACACACACACACACACACACACACACACACACACACCCACACACACACACAAACAAACACACACATGTAAACATTAACAGACCTGGTGGTATGCCCTGGCAGGGGCCTGGCAGCTATCAAACATGTAACCGGATGAGATTGCCACAGACAATCTAAGCCATTACAGGACTGTCTCGGCATACAGTACATAGCATGATATTGATACAGAGAACACTGCCCAGTCTACCTCTCACTAACTCTTACTGAGTTCCCCCCTGACTTTCATTCTACTAACTGGCCATCCCTCCAGCCTCTTGGGCATGCACCTGCTCCCAGCACCCAGAGGCAGAGGTAGCGTTGTGGCCCTAAGGCCCTTGGGAGGGCCTCTCCACAGCCCTACAGCATGTGTGTCATTCATCCACTGTCCTTTTGTCAGGAGCCATGCCAATTACGGTCTAACAAACACACGGCAGGGCCCAGAGAAAACACTCTCCACCGCATCGCTAAAGTCAATTAGTAATATTAGGAATGTGGCGCTCATCATTTGCAGTCAATTTTCTGTTGCTAATGAGATTATGGAACAATGCTGTCAGTCAAAGAACAGTGTGTTGTTTCGAACTGCGAATCATTTCCATTTTGTTAGGTTCCTTCCAATAATCAAGCTGTTGGTTTATTAATGATGAAAATAGCCGTATGTGGCAGCGCTGTTTAATTACATGTTAAATATACTGTGCAGTTTATGTTGTTCCGAGAAATGTGCAGTTATTACACATGATATTGAATAAATGGCTCAAATTAAATGAGGTACATCCAGAATAAAAATGTGCTATCAGAGCAACAAGGCAAATTTATAGCGAACACTATTCATTGATCGCTTATTCACTCATAATTATAATAAAAATGATATAAATAATACTGCTACTAATAATAATAAACAATAACAACAACATATCCTTTGTGAAGGAGTAAGTTCATTTTGTAGTCAAAGCCTGCTTCGACTATAAGCCTGGGGTGGGTGTATGCCTCTGCCTTGCAGGGAGTTGGTTCTCACCTCTCCTCGCCTTTCCCACTCTCCTCCGCTCCTCGTAGGGGAGTGACAGTGTCTTTGTGGTGGTGATGGCCAGGAGAGGGCAGGCACACTGTATTTAATCTCATTTGAATTCATATAGTGTGGATATGGCCTATCTCTCTCTCTCTCTCTCTCTCTCTCTCTCTCTCTCTCTCTCTCTCTCTCTCTCTCTCTCTCTCTCTCTCTCTTACCAGTGTGAGGTGGAGCTCTGAGATGCTGTGGCTGTCAGAGGCTGCTGGGTGAGCCTGGACAGAAAGCCTGTCTGTCTGCTCTGTCTGCTCTGCACTAATACCGTTAGCATCACTAGCCACAATAAGGACAGGAACTGTTCCTCACGGATAAAAACACATCTGATGTCAGTCATCGGAATAATCTGGCTCATCCTGTAAATACATGGGTATACAGGTAGTACCAGTCAGCTAATACATGACAATCTGTTAACCCTATGTTCATTTGATTCATTTATTCAACCTACCCTTCACCATCACTGAGAACAAAACAAAGACAAAAATAATGTACAATGAGCTACAGTATTAAACTGGTTTACCTGCAGTCATATAGAGCAACATACAGTTGACTTCCTATATGTTGTGACTGTTAGCTAGACCTATCAGAAAGGAAGTGAGAAACACAACCCTTCTTGGGAGTCTCTACACTTCATTTTCATTGTTGGACTCTGGAATCTAGCTAATGTGTTTAGTCACTGTCTCAGCACTTGCCTCTTGTTCTCTGTAAGTGTGAACGTTGTGGGGATCTAACCTGTTTTGTGAGGACTGACTGGACTAAAGGGAAAGAGTTCTAGTCATGTGTCTGGGTCAGACCAGACTACCTCCCTTTCTTTCTCTCTCTCTATCTCTCTCTCATACGGGAAGCCTCACGCCTGCCTGCCCAGAGACCCGGCGGCTGACTTTATTAGATATCGATTTAAATCCCATCTCTGTTTAATCTGATCTGAGGCAGGGTTTCTTTCTCTCCAGGCCTCTCTCCCTTTGCTTTTCTCTTTCTCTATCTCTCTCTGCTCTCCTTCAGAGGGTGGTGTTGTGTGGTCCCCTGCCCAGCCGTCTGTCCTCAGTGCTAATGAGCCGCCGCCTGCACTAGCCGCTAACCGGGGCTAGCTAGCCCCACTGATGAAATGTAAATGGGCAGAAATGAGCACAATTACAGCCACTGGGGGGAAACTGGCAGCTAGTGTCCTCCACCGTCTCTCCACACCCCTCCCACGCCCCCACCCTGACGGACAGGCCCCCCTCCCATGGTCGGAGCTCTGAGTGACGGCCCAGCGCCCGGGTACGAGGAGACCCCGGCGGGCCCCAACACAGCACGGGCTGGGGGGACAGTGGGGACATTGACGCCCGCCAATGGTTGTGGCTGGGGCCTCCTCGCCTCTTTCAACTGATCCATTAATTACACTGAACCGAGAGAGAAAATTAAGAGGTAAATTTATTAATAGGGGGAGGAGGGCCGGAGGATGGATGGAAGAAGGGGGGATTGGTCGAAATCCATACACAGGAGTGTTATGTTATTGTCCCCCATCACTATTGTGAGGGTGGACCGCTCCGAGCTTATTGCCACTATTGTCACCAGTCAACGGCTTCCTGACATGGAAGGTCACGGGGGTCTGGGCTAATCAAATAATCACATAGGCATGAAAACACCACAGCCATAGACAGCATTAGTATTAAGAGCGGTTGTCATCTTTCTGGTGGGAATTGTAATGAAGCATTTCAAGATATAGAGAGACTTTGATATGACTCAATTAGGAGATGAATTGTCTCTTCTCCTCTGAGGTGAAGATGGAACAGAACTGAACTGAACAGTGGCCCTTTCCAGTCTGCTGGAGAACAATACAGCATTAAGTAAGGAACCTAAGTAGGGAACCTAATCTTTAGTCGAAGCACTCATCCCCTCATCTCACCATTACAGGGTGGGGTAGGATACTATTGGACACAATAGCATCATGATCCAGCCAAATCCTAGAACAATCCTAGAACTTGAGATAAGCATGCGTAACTCAAACCTTTACATAAATCACAGTTCTAGTTAGTGCACATGGGAGGATATCTTGTGTAATCTTATGTTGTGTCTTGGATTGCGAAACATATTGTCTGGTTCTCATTTGTCTCATACACTATACTTCCTTTAAAGACAGATCTGAGAAGGTGTAAACAGGCTGACTGGGTGAGGTGAATTAACCATCAGATTAGATAGAGATTGTGGATGCGAGTTTGAGCGTTTGGGTTCTGTGGCCCACTTCTTATTCCGCTCTCCTCGGCTCCTTGATACCGCGCGTCTCCACGGGTTCTGGATCAGCGCTCCAATAGGTAGCTGAGGCTATCAAAGTAAATTTTTTAAGTTTCATACTTTGCAGGTTTTCCCTTTGTTCTCCTTTCCCCTGGTTCTCCTGGGCCCAGAGTGGGGAGTCTTCTGGGTGTTACACATAGCTCAGGGCTAAACCAAGGCAAATCTATAGGGAAAAGGAGGCTTTAAATTGAAGTGAGCTCATGACCAAAAAAAGGGGGGGGGGGCAGCGGTGGTTAGAGCGTTGTCTGAGGGGTGGGTTCGAGAGGGAAGTTGGAGAGGAGGAGTAAAAAAGAAAGAAAAAAGAAAGCAAGCGATAAACAGTTAAATATGGTCATTACAATTCCAGGCATTTCCTCCGTTCTTTTTCTTTCTCCACCTCATATTACAAACGGCAACATCCCCCCCGACACACAACACCACTGCCACCGCTGA
Source organism: Oncorhynchus keta (assembly GCF_023373465.1). NCBI lineage: Eukaryota > Metazoa > Chordata > Actinopteri > Salmoniformes > Salmonidae > Oncorhynchus > Oncorhynchus keta. The sequence goes on along the minus strand of NC_068424.1, from coordinate 23,298,231 downwards.
AAACCCCCAGCTCAAAAGCCTTTGGGATGATTTGATTTGCGGTGCTATCTGAAAACGGCCTCATCGTGCTAACAAGATTAAGCTGAGCCCCTGTCTGTTTCTTGCACTGGAAATTTGCTAGGTGATTAAAACTGGCTTTCTGCTGGAACACCGAGACCGGGGCTAGTGGGATGGTTGCCAGGTAACAAGACATGACTCCTGTTTGATATAGCTACATAGGCAAAAGGCTAGCCAACGAACAACCGTACAACCATTATCATCCCCCTTGAACAGGCAGGCAACAAAAGACTATGCTTTTATTCACGTTTCTCTCTCTGCTGCTGTACTGTAGAGCTCACAACAAAGAAGACCAGGCAGAAAGGTTCTCTCATGGTTCTCTTATAATGAGAAAGAAGATCATACGTGGGAATATGTGTGATTTAATCTCGGACAGAATGCACAAATGTAATCATTTGGTGGTCTTTCATCTCTCAGACCTTCAAAGATGTTCGCCTATTTTGGTCTGCAGGAATTCAGAAGCTATTCCACGGGTCTTTTCTACTCAGCCCTAAACTCTTCGTCTCCTATGTAGGAAGTGAAGCGAGACCCTATATGCAAGAAGCTTTTCCAACTTGCACTTTAGCAGGGGAAGGAAGGACAGAGTATTAATTCTTCATTCCTACACTGTATTTATTCAATTGGATTATGTATGCATGGGAGCCCTAATGAGGGTTTAAAAATGCAATTATTGCTTAAGCAAAAAAATGCGACTTTTTTGATAAATGTTTCTATTAGCTAATAAATGGAGAATCAACAGACTTAGAAAACTGCTTTATTCAGGGCTTGAAATTAGGCCATCAATCATTGCGGAGTTTGTTAACTATTTTTCTGTACTCTTGCTTCCACCCGCCCCCCCAACACTGGAGGTCTAAGAATACGCAAAAACGATTAAAGGAGGGATGAGGGGGAGAAGAAAAAAAGAGGACAAATTGTGTTTGATAACCCAGCCAAAACGCTTTAGATGTAAAATGTCTACGGAATCTCTTCGCTTGGGAGAGAAAAGGGAAAAAACGATTACATGTGGGGATGGTGTTCATAAATGAATGGACTATGATAATCAATCACATTTATAATTCATGAAGCCATGCCACAGGTCAGCACGGCCATTAGGACAAGGTTAATCAGAATTCAAAAGGTCATCGTGCATCAAAAGGGTTTATACATTTTATGAGCCCGTTGATTATGTTTTCACAACTGTGAATATCCTAAAGCAGCATGTGTGTGTCATTTGAATTGATCCAGTAGTGTGTCACCCATCTGTCAGCCTAGAGGCCTGCATATCATCTTAATATTGATTATAATATAATGCATAATTATTATAAAAACATATTTCAGTTGTTATATGTCAGCATGGCCGCGGGAAGTTTTTATTTTCTTTTATTATTTTTTATTATTATGTTTTTTTTTTTAAATCTACTTATCCATGGGTGCTGCAACACCCCTACTTCCCACGGCTATGTATGTCAGTGACATTCAAACTTGGCTTTATAAAATTACTACCTGTTTTGTTTCAGTATGAAGCCAGTATTACTGGACATCGAAAAATATATACAGTAATTCTGCTCTATGAATGGGCCCTCCTGTCATATGAAGGGGTATAAAGTCCTACATGAGAGACTAATCTGATCTGGGGTCAGGCCTCACTGAGGAGATCAGTGGTGTCTTCTGTTCTCTTGGGGATCTGGGGGTCAGGCCTTACTGAGGAGATCAGTGGTGTCTTCTGTTCTCTTGGGGATCTGGGGGTCAGGCCTCACTGAGGAGATCAGTGGTGACTTCTGTTCTCTTGGGGATCTGGGGGTCAGGCCTTACTGAGGAGATCAGTGGTGACTTCTGTTCTCTTGGGGATCTGGGGGTCAGGCCTTACTGAGGAGATCAGTGGTGACTTCTGTTCTCTTGGGGACAATGACTGCAAAGGGCCACTTCAACCAAAAGTTCCTTCTCGCTCTCTTTGTCTGTCTTAGTATCCAAATGCCATTGAAAGCTACAATGGTGAGCTGGGGGATTGAGAACACACACACAAACACGCACACACACATACCTAAGGGAGACCGATGTCCAATGACATACCTCTAGTCTACCTTGCTATCATGTCTGTCTGTCATTTCATCTTAGCCTCTATCTAATGTGTGAGACACAGTGTAATATGTTACTCTCTGTGAGGAAGCTTACCTGCATCTGATGAAAATAATGCAGTATTTTCAGACGGCACAATCAGAACAGATACAAGTGCCCTCTTGCCTCAAATTGAAAGCGATTCAGAACGTGTATTGATATGGGTTTACAAACACACAGTCTGGGGACAGGCATCAAGAATGCATACAGTATACTGTAAGTCAATTCTACATGAAGGAATAATTCCAAATATATTCATAGAATGTCATAGCTATTTCAGGGAGAGAACACATAATACTGTATTACCTCCACAGAGTGATAAGAAAAGGTATTTTCATATTTCCATGTATTTTTCATTCATTTTCCATTTTGGGGAAGAAAAGTGCTCAAGGCAAGATTAATAAGCATTTAAAACGGTTTCAGTGCTAACCGGCAAATCACAGTGTGTGTTTCAGACTATTGTTCACCGCAGACTGGTCATGAATGACATAAATAGATTGCCCTGGAAAACCTAGCTACAGGAGGCAGGCAGACACATTCACACACCACACACATGCACATACAAACACACACAAAAACAGGCAGGCACGCAAGCACACATACACACACAGTATAAAACACATACTATATCCCATCTGAACTGTAATTAAATGAAAATTGCCTTCCGGAAGCATTTTTATCCCCCCCTCCCTTCAGAAGACAGAATTCAAAACACTTAACCCCTATTAGATTCCAATTGACAACCGAGCACAAAATGGCTGGAGTACCCCTTGGCTAGGTCTAACTTCATGTCAATAGCTGTCTGGGAACCTTATATGGTTGCTACAGGCTGCCCCCCCCCACCTCACCACTCACCCTGACACCCCCATACACACGTGTGCCCGAGCATTACAACAATACAACATAATGGCCGACATTCAACGAGTACAACTCCGTTAATTGGCGGCCACCAAATTGTGTTTTATTTTGCCACCGAGTTTGGAAATATAATCAGTTTGCCTAATTTTATTGCGTTTCCTAATGATGCTTGCCCTAAGCAATTGTACTGTGTGTTCCTTAGCAAACAGCGTGTGTCAGCCTAGCTGAGATTAATCTTGATTACTTTAACCCTGTTGATGAAGTAGGGTACAATAACGCTTTAATTGGGGAATATTGCCGACTAAAACAGTGATAGATAGCCAGTGAGATGGATGTTTGACTCGTGTGGTAATTGTAATGCTATTTGCGTTGATTAGCGGCGGATGGATCAGCGATAACAGCGAACCACGTGGAATATTGAAACAACAAAACTACAAACAAACTAACCAAGGCAGAGTGATGATGCTTACAGTACACGACACTACATTCATTACCTGGTTATTTCAGGCCCCCAGATATTTGGGCATCAAGCCTGTCATGTCACCACCCTTATGGAGTCAGGGCTGGTCCCCTGGAGGCAAACTAGCCCCAAAATGCAACTCCAGCTCTTCTAACTCATCTTCCGTCCTCTGACAACACAAAGCAGAGAAAAGAGAGAGAGAACCAATCTGCTCCCATTGGACAGTTGTCTTTGGAGGTGTTGCCCTGCGAATGGACATGCTGATTCCCTCTTTTCTTTGTGCTGACAGCCTCGTTGGTGCTCGGGAAGGTTTTGCTGAGTCTCGATTGGTGGGTGGGCGAGACCAGCCAGGAACAGGAAGTGTCGGCGGGCACCAGCTGTGACCTGGCTGTGCTCTGTGAGGAGAGTTGGGTATTACCAATGCCCCCCCCCACCTCCACCTCCACCCCTACCCCCAACCAAACCTCATCCCCCTCTTCCCCCAATACAATCCTATTCCCTCTGATTGACACTTGACAGACCACGATGAACAGACTTCCAGGTAAACACACCCTCACAAGTCCACAAATGCTGTCACCTGCTCACACGTGCTCAGAGTGGACACACACACATAGAGGCGTAGGGATGGGGATAACGTAAGCGTGTGGATATTGGTGCTGTCTCTCGGAGGTGTGAATGTGTCACCAGTCACCATTGACAGCATGAGCTGGAACTGTACGGAGGTCATTGGTCAAGACAGCAAGGTCATATGCTATACATAGAAGCCTACTGTTTACCAGGCTATGTCAGAAATCCCTGAGAGAGGCGTAAGAGGGAGTTTACAGGACACAGAGGGATCAGTCCCACCGTCATATCAAATTAAATGAAACTGGACGTCTTGTCATGACAAATATCATAAAAATGACACTGAATGTGTTTAAAATTGAGCTGCAACATTTCTGATTGCTGATTGGTTACATGTTGAACAGCCAAATGTTTCACAATATCTCTGCCCTGTTCTCTGTAAGTAATATATACTATTCCAATTGAAACAACAGTGATAAGGTGTTGCCAACCTTTCCTTTGAGAAATTGAAAGCCTGCAGAAATCTAGCTTCAGGCTAAATGGATAGTGCCATAAGCCCTTGTTTTAATTCTTGGGTCGCGGTTGTAATCAGTAACACAAATGTCTTGGCATCAGGTCACTGTTCAAATCTCAATCCACACAACACACTGTCATACATGTGGAATTATATGTAACGCTGTCATCACGCATCTATCACAGCATCACTGTTAGTATTAAAAATAGAGTGTTAGGGGTGTTAAAAAAGTGTTAAGTGTTGCATTGTTAACAGATGCATTGTTCAGGTCCCATTGACTGTATACAGTAAGTCTGAGTCTATACTAGTGCCCCAGTTGATCTTTCTGAGGGCCCTGCCAGGCAGCCACACTGTACTGGCCCAGCCACATACAGCACTGCAAATACAGCAGCTTGTCATAATAATGACAAGAGTCGACTCCATTCTGTTCTTTTGAGTTTATTTCTTTGATTTAGCACCGCAGCCGACTTTGGCCCGGGATGATCTCCAAGGTTGCTGTCAGGATGAATTTTATGTCCTTGGCTTTTGCGTCTTTCTGCAAGCCTGTCACATCCACTCAGGGCTGACTGGCGTACCAGCCAAGACCTCTGGCATGCTGTGAGTATTAATAGAATATTGATACAGCCAAAACGCTGTTGTGGGATTCATTGCATTTTGTCTCTGCTCCTTTTTTTATTTTAATAAATCCCGATGCCATTTCCTGTGATGCAGAGCGTTTTAATTAGTGATTTTTACTACCTCGCCCTCTCATTAAATTAATTATTAATTAAGTAAAAAATATAGGCGTGTTTAATGCTTCAATTATCCGAGCGAGGTTTTATGGTCAGTGGAGTTCAGCAGCTGAAGAATATCTGGGAGAGAGGGAGAAAGAGATAGAGAGCGTGAAATGCCAATCTACCTTTCTTTTTCTATTTCTTTATTTCTCTATTTATTTTCCCCCTCTCTCTCTTTTGCCCCCCTTCACTCTCATTCCCTCTCTCCATTTCCCCCATCTCTCTCTCTCTCGTCCTCTTTCTCTATTTCTCTTTTGTCCAGTCTCGCTCCCTCTCTCTCTCTCTCTCTCTCTCTCTCTCTCTCTCTCTCTGTCTCTCTCTGTTCTCTCTCGCTCTCACACATGCACACACACTCACTCTTATGTAAGCCACATATGCAAGTACCTTCTTGTGGACATTCTTTCTTAATTGAAGAGAACTGCAAAACAACAGGAGCGAGACAAAAAATGTGTCAGTTTGCTGAGCTACCAAGTAACTGGGCCAAGATCCAGCAACCTTTTTTGTATTTCTCTCGTTACATCGACTAGTGCTGTCATAACCCACACTCGCATTAGAAGGCAACAAATAATGTCACTAGGCTGACGCCTGCTTCCTTTTTAGACCGGTTCAGTTTTCACATTACGGTAGCATGCTTAATGTCATTCAGGATGTTGATGTGGAATAAAATTGACTGACAAATAAATGCAGAAATACTGAAGATAAGTAAATAATCATTTCAATTTATAGGGCCATAGCACAGGAACTTATACTTATCCCGAACACAAGCCTCGGAAATCAAAATGGACAATTATGTTCGTGTACAAAAGGGTTTTAAATAAAGTTATCAGATTTCCTTTAAAAAACAACAACATGATAAACAAAAATACATTCCATCAACAAGTGCATTGATTTTGATGTAAACATAATTATCATCCCTGCCAGAGTAAATTGGTCTGATGAGATAGTGAGTTCATTATCTGCCAAAACACTTGGGAGTGTGATTCTCTAATTAATTTTCTATAATGAAGCCTGTGTTTTCGTTAAAGCGTCCAATTCCTTCAATGACACATTGTTTACTAAGATACATTATCTTAGACCCATTGGGCTCTGTGATGTGGCATGTGTGAGGTCAAAGACTACCTATGAAATGTAGTTTAGCACCCCAGAGTATATTAATTTATTCATTGCCCTTTATGACAGTTATGCTAATGTAGGATACCTCAGTTGCATTTGCTATATCTAAACTTCCATATGATAAGCATATAGGGGGGTAAATTCAGTAGCAACAATAGCATAACGTCATATCCAATTACAATGATTTGGTAGCAAACAGCCTCCTAGGCCTCTGCCTTCTTATCTGTGAGTACCAAAAGTTGTCAGGAGTTCTCTTTCATTGGACATTAGCATGCGCCAATACCTCAATGCTATCAACCGACTGCATGCACTTGGATTCGGGCTTGCAATGGTATCCAAAACTATTTTCAACAACTGATTCTGTACTTTAATTGAACAGCATGACTGAACGACATAGCTCATTACTTTACTCATTAGTTAATTATCGGAGAAGTAGGACAAGTCAATAAAATGGAAGGCAGTAAATTCCGATACTAATTAGCGCTGGCGTTCCCTCTGAGACATATTTAAAGGCAGATTAGTTACCTGAATGTCCCGCCACGGAATAGAGGAGGGCGAGAAAGAGACAAGATGAGAGCACTAAGGTTAACAGCTTGTCGTTGTTAAAGCAAGAATTAGAATAGTTACAGTCACTACTAAATAACCCTCAATGAAAGTGCACCTCCACTTAGGGAGTCTAGTGTTAGGGAGCCACACTAGAATACCACTTAGCATGAATAAATATTGGACGTGCATTCTAAGAGCTATGCAAGTATTAACATGGAAAACAGATTACTGTTGGTGAGTTATGTATGACTGAGACTGTACACAGCAAGTAAACGGGGTTGAATAGTGAAAGCTGAACTATAGTGTTCTAAAGCAAGGTGTACATATTGTTGTTGGAAATAACCGATATGATGATGTTTACATCAATAATGTCTCATCTGGTTTGAGCATAACAATTATTTTGTAGGATAATAGTTCTTGACATTCACTGATGTACAGTATTTCAGTATGTATCTATTGAGATGGGAGGGTTAAATGATTGTCTTTGAGTCCTTTGCGCTGTAGAAATTGATAACAATGATGAATGATTATATTTATTAAAATTGACCTATTCCTTTCATTAGGATCCATTCTGCCTCTATTTGTTTTCTTTGGTGTGTCTGCCAATAATAACCATTTGACACATTGGGCCCATTCTGAGGAACCATAGGCTGAGTTCATGCACTCCTCACAGGGGGCTTGCGACAGTGCTGCACAGCCGCCCCGACAGCCAATCACATCCCAGAGAGAGAGAGAGCCTAGCGAGGCACAGGCTAGCGCCTCTTTTTCACATGCAAATCCAACAATGTGACAATAAACACCTGACATGGACCATGACTACATTATTCATCCTTTTTAATCAAACTCCCCCTCTCGCCTCCCACCCAATGCCTATCCCCCCTTCACTCAGCTGTTTTCACGGGTATACATTATCACTTTTTCACTCAATTGGCTCTAACAGGGCTAAGCTAGTTGTGGGGCCGCTGGGGAGGACAGAAGGCCGCATTTATTTACCTTCAGCAGACCTCACCGTGTCATCTGCTTAATCATGTGGCTAATCGACAACACTGTCTCCCCACGCACACCGGGGCTGGACAATGGCACCTCATTCATATTTCATACAATGGAGTGTTTAAGTCATTGCACGCGTCTGAAGGAGGGGATATTGTGTTTCATTGTTGGGGCAACTCCACAGAGACTTGCCCACCCAACCTCCCTCCGCCCTCCTTCAACAAGCATATGCTCAACACTTCTGGTGTTAACCAGACCAATGCAGCTGGACGCCAGGGCTATATCAGACTTAATTCACATGATTAATTCAAATGGTTAATTCCGCATTATCGCGGTTTCAGATATAAAATTACCAAGACAAATATGTATTCCACTGAATAATAAATTAACAGGGGAATTAAATTATGCAACAGGCCATATAATAGGGCTCCTTTCTCCCCAACTAATGTCCTATTCTACCCTCACTTTAAAGTACACGGTGTCAGATTCTAAGTAGCCATGTGCTACTGCTTTTGTAACCGTGACTCTTAAAAGGGATTTATTCCAGTGTGACGTGGACAGATCCTCTGCAGACTGAAGTGTACTTAACCACTCTCTCTTAACATCGAAAGGGTACTCAAACACTTGATTGTAACCCTGAAAAGTGTATTAACAAAAAATGTGCATTCAACTGCTCTTGGTGGCCCTCCAAATACCAATTCACTACTACGGATGCTTCTACCCGGGACATTTTTTGTTTGAGACTATGTAAGTGTGACGGGTGCTATAGATGTCAGAGGCTGATACCCTTGCACTCTTCGCCTCTGTTTCTTTAAAAGATTAACCAGGGTCATTAAGGACACGGAGAGAGGTTCATTTCACCATTACGAGTGGCAAATTAATCATCGGGGATGCCATTTAATGACATACTTGCCTCGCTGATTACTTGTGTTCTTGTTAATTACAATGGTTAACTACAGTGCACCTATGAAGGTCCTTTTGGTATTTGGGTCTCATTTGGTCTCAAGTCCTTGGTCCTAAAGACACACACTTTATTTTCTCCTTGAAGCAAATTATAGAACATAAAAGAAACAGCTGTGTATGGCACTGACAGCAGACACCCATTATAGACGCCCGGGCCACGGAAGGAACTTAACTGTGTCCTATAACATTAAAATGGGGTACATTTGCCATGGTTTCACTATACTGTGGTGCTGTGGTTCGCGGTTCTCTCTCTGCCTCCGTCTCAATGAAAAACACAAAAGGTGGTGTCATTAAAACAACACCATTAAGCCCGGCTCTATTCTTCATCCATTATTCTAAAGGGTGTCTCTGGCTGAAAGGGCTGTTAGGATACAGGGTTAGGCACAGGGCTCCTCCACGTTTAATAGGAGTGGTCTTGGGGCAGCCAGGGCAGGGAGAGGTCAAGCTGGACACTTCCTAGCGTTAAGGGGAGTAATTCATCTGAATTAGAATGCCGGTGGTTCCATCAGGTCAACAGCTCAGGGCTACTGGTGACCAGGGTGTGACTCCTGGCACACTGGCTAAGGGAGAGGGGCTTGATAATGGGGTTAGGACCCTGATGGTTATCAGCCAAAACTTTGAGTTGTTTTTATTCCTCCCTCTTTTAATGGTGATTTGGGAGGGGTCCAACAAAGGCAATTCCACCGAGATCTTCGGGAAAGGGGATACGTGACTGCTGTAACATTATAAACACTGGCAATCCAAAAGGACTCCAAAGGCTAGGACATGAATGAGAATGTTGTTCCTCTTTGTGCTGTTCGCCAATTTTATTTATAGAGGGCTATAGTAAATACCAAGCAGTCACGCCTAACGAATATGATAATTGGGTCGTTTATTTAGTCAAGATCACTATATCGGTCAAGTAGAGGAGAGCAGGCCTATTTCCCTCCTCTCGCTGTCCATTTCATCTTGAGATTAAATCATCACAGACCATTCAAAGAGTATAATTTTTTGGGTATTTTAAATGTTTCATTGATGTATTTTTCCATTAATTTATTTGCTTTCAATCAAGCACAATAATTAGAGTGGTTATGTAAAAAGCAACCTATCAAAACCAAGTAATTTGTAATAATTACAATGGTAATGCCAATCATTTTAAATAACGGAGACTTCAAACTTTTTAATTTGACAATAAATAGCGGAACCTTCAAGGAATGTGAACTATGTGGAACACATTTGGGGAATGTGCCTCTATGGCCTTTGTGTGTGGACAATAGCAGACCCAACCCACTTCACATCTTTCCTCATGTCCTCCATCTATTGGAGCAATGGCAGCCCTTTGATTTATTTTCTTTTTGCTCATATCGAGGAGGCTTAGAACGAATCCTGAAAAGACCTTTTGAAATGGACTAGAGTCTAGCCTGGCTGTTTTCAGTGCATCCCTACCCCACCACACTCCCCCCCGCCCCCCTTTTCCCTCCTCCCTCGTCGTTGCTCTGTTTTACAATCTCATTCAAGTGGTTCCTTTGTTTTGCCACTCTCTAAGCTCTGATCTCTGGCTTTAGGAGGAGTCAAGAGGCCTAGACCGTTCTGAAAAAGCCTCCTTGCCACAAAGCAGACGCTTGTTCCCTGAATCCTGGGCTGTGGGTCTAAGCCCGCTCCCCTCTTTAGCCCCTCTACCAGAACACAACAAAAAAAAGAGCAGAGATCAGGGAAGGTCATCCTCTGGCGCGATATCGTGAGAACTTAATGAAAGTTTTATAACTCTTGAAATGTTTATGACCCCCCGCACTCACCAGCTTGTCCCTCCAATTAATGGAGGATGGGGGCACGTGGGGCCACAGCTGGCCCGGCGCCAGGTGAGGGGTCGGTAACTCAGTCAGGAGGACCACTTTTTACTTCCTTTTACCCATGAGTACTTTCACCTCACTGTAAAGGAGCTCCTGACAAATGATAGCCTTGGAAGATAAATAGTATTTGAGGCATTATTATGCAACATTCTACTGTCACTCAATAGGCTGGGTTATACAAATACAGAATTTTCAAAGACTAAAAAACAAAGCGTAATTCTTTCTGTTGTTACTTCCGATATAGGTATTTTGTGGAAACTTAACAAGCACCGTTTCAATTAATGCATGCAAATGCACAGAATGAAACAACTCTAAAATGAGCCTCAGTGCAGCCCTCTTTGCCCATGACAGTGGTTATAGAATTACTTCTCGGGGAGACTTATGAGGATCCATCTTGCCAGTGTGGACCTGTCGTCGAGCGCCGTGGAGAAATCCGAAGCCCATCTTGAAACAAATGACAAAATCTATCGCCCTGGGCCCTGTGCTTCTTAACAGCTACGATTGGGAAGCCATCGCTGTCCACAAAATATGATAAAACCCATGCCGTAATAGGATTCATAAACATGCCCAAATACAATTTGTTGAGATGTATTTCAGGAAAAGACAATCATTTACAACTTCTGAGGGGGATTTAGAATAAGTATGTTTGTATGCAAATCCGCGAACACGTTTTATGTACTCGGCTTGCACAGATCATGAAAGCGCATTAGATTTATGGCAGTGTAGAGAGGGGTTGGAGTTGGGGTGGGGGAGAAGTGTTGGGATTTATAGAGAGACCTTTTTTGGGGGCTTTGATTACTGCAGAATGAGCCCTGCTTTCATGCCTCTGACATCGAAAACAATCCTATTCACTTAGGCTGGAGGAGTTGGGCATCCCGGCCCTATTGCATGGGAATGGGAGCCCGCCAACATGCTCTCTCTGCTGGCACGAACATAGGCTAAGGAAGGGATGGAGGACAAAAGAATTCCCCTCCACTGCAGACATTCTGCAGGCAAAAAGTTATTGGAACCATTTTGTTGTTATATCGTTATTATTTGTTCTACTTAACGCAATGGTTTTCCTACCAGGTTATTTCTTGATGTTAACTGGCGTCATGTCTGTTGCATCTTCTGAGGGTTCGTTTCCCTAGTTAAATCATGTTTACTTTTATTGTTCCAGACAAATAATTGTTAACTCATTCGGCGTTAGACAAACATGGTTTATTAAATATATCCACGTGTACCTAGAGACACACAGGTATCATGTACCTAACTTTCATTTGGGTAAGCTAGTAATGTTTAAGGGATATCAAATCCTCCAGTTAAGAAATAAAGGAAACCTGATCTGAGCCCTATATAAAGATGCCACTTTAAATAGCGAAAGTCCTGCCCGCCTAATGGCTTTAACTTGGCCTAATGTAAACAGAGTTTGAAAGTTTGATCTAATAAAATCCAATTTACAAACTCATTTATTACCAATAAAGGAAGGAGAAACACCTGCCTCATAGCCTTTAAACTCATTTTGAGATATGTCTACTTTTTTTCTCTCTCTCCCCCCTCGGTACGACAGAGCTGTTTTGCACAATGTGGCATGAATTTGGGCGTCTGCGACATGCGGCCTCCTCTTCCTCCATCTTTACCGGCAGAGAGGGGGCCGGGGGTGACCCCGGATTTCGGAGGCTTTTGGAATGAGAGGTTCAAAGGAACTCCCCGCAGCTTACATAAACCACACTCAATTGGCACAAAGAGGAAACTCAATTTGCAGGGAGCTGCGCTGTATACTTTTTATAGAGGAACTTTTAGTCATTAGGGCCATATACACTGCCTGGCTCAAAGAGCAGGGTGAAGCGGCGGGATGCCGCGTGTTGCTTCCACAAAAGCAGGGCACCGAACAGCCCTAATGAGAACTAGGTTGGTTCTTCCTGTGCCTCCTTCAAATGATGGCCATGTTTGTTTTTTGCTAAGGCAAGGGGATGTGTTTTAACCCCTTCTCCAACAAAATCTGCTTAGAAGGTGTAATCCTATCTAGTATGCATATAGCATCTTCAGGCGTGGTTGCGCGGGGAAAAACATCCAAAGATGCTGTATCAAATTAAATGTACGTGTAGAAGAAAAACACAGTTTTGGACCAGAATCAGAGTCCACAGCAAAAGAAAATGAATTCTGACTGGGAATCTAGTTTAGGGCTGTCATATTGATTTTATTTAAATCGGATTTGGGAACAAAAAGGTACTATAACGATATGACAAAAACAAATCTTAGAATTGACTTATTTACAAAAATGTAATTCAACCAGCTTAGGACCATTCGTCAAAAGTAAATGTATTGTTGTTGTCACTGAAGAGTGAAAATAAACAGGAAAACATCTCATGTTATTCCAAATATCTATGCTAAAAGGTTGAACTACATCAAGCAAGCATTTAAATAATGTAAATACAGTATCTATGCCTTTCATAATGTTTTATTCAACCTTTTTATGACTAAAATATGAGCCTCCATAACACATAGCCCTTCACAACACAATGAAAATGTGTTTAACAAGATACCGTTTAACTCGTATCAAATCTGAACGAAAAACCAAAATGACATCATCTTTGATATTATCGTGTCTTGTAGCCCACCTGGGCTCCTCCTTTGACCTTTGACATTTCCAGTGACCTCTGACCTCAACACACTAGTCTATACCAGCCATCATACTAGTCTCTTTGTGTCCTCTGTTACCCTTCTCCCCCTCCTTTCACTTCCTCTATATAAGGCAGATTAATGACAGCTAATAATATCTGATGTTCCTGGACATTGGTCCCGTAATGAGATGCATTCCCAATGGGTTGCCGAGGTGTCACCACTAACAAATTCACCAGCACTGCACGCAATTAGCCTATAAAAGGGAGCGGGGAAATATACTAAATCAGTATTGGGCAAGACGGATGGAGCGAAAGGAAAGAAAAATATCCTTTTGTACTGTCGTAACATGAAGGAGGAAGGGGATAAGAATGGGTATTTTCTCCCCTCCAACATCCCTCTCCGGGAGGGAATCTGGACATGTTACCTTTATGGTAACATTATTCCTTGACTGGCTGGTGGCAGCGTTTCATTACACCTCAGTCTAACGTTGAAATATTTTTTCGCCAAATGTCAGCGTATGCAAATGAAGCCGAGGGCCCTGTTCGCATGTGATGTTTTGTTAAAGTTGTTGCAACCTTTTTTTCTACCCGTTTCTCGCTTTCTCTTTTTTCTCACATTGAGAAATATGCTTCACAACCACTGTCCCAAGATGCTATGCGAACAAGGCAATCAATCCATCAATCAATCAATGTCGTTTCATTTAGCTGTGTTGTATTCATATTCATAATGTTTGTCAAATAATGTCCTGTGAGGCTATTTCAACATAAATAGAGAATTAAATCAATATTAGCAGCAGTGATGGTGGGCCGTAATAAAAACACGCTAGAGTGATTCAACATTTATGCAAAACAACAAGCCTAAACTCCCAGTATAATGTTTTGGCTGGTGCCCTCCACACTGCGCCCTGTGGCTACGACAATGACGACAAGGGATCGCTCGCTCTCCCCCGCTCCATTCATAGCCCCCTTGCCCAGTGGCTCAAAGTGTCGACTAGTCGACCAGTCATCTTCAATGTGACAGCGAGGACAGCTCAAAGTGTCAGAGCTAACGCTACCCAGCCACTAAACCACCCACTGATCACTATTCTAGCAGGGTTGAGCTGATGAACAGACAAAAGGCTATGGCTGCTTGGTTTCCAGCGTGATGTGAAGGCAGCAGTTGTCAGATGTACGCAGGCGGTGGTAAATAATTCCCCACTTCTGGGGCTCGTCAGGGATCCATTGCGTCGTAACGTCTGGCTCTGTTCTTGTGCTATTGTGAAGAAATATATTTTTTCACTAGAGGAAGAGAGAAGCCAAGTCCCGGTTCATACCTAAAGCATGGGTGAGAGAGAAGAGAGTTTCATGCATTCTGTGCATGAAAAGATCAGCTGTACTCCCATATTCAGGAGCCAGCACTGCGTTGTACCCCCTATCTGTATCTCTCTGTACTGGCAGGATGTAGGGGGCCTATCAGTCTAATGAAAATTACATTCATAATCACACCACTCCCTGCATTATGCAACTGGTGAGAAATGGGGCCAGGATATCTAAGTTTGATAGCATTTCTTAGGCAGGATCACACTGAAACTGTGAATGGGCCGGCATCAAATCTTAATTTGATGAGTTCAACAGTAAAAATATGAACTTTTGAACGTATAATGCAAATGATAAACAAGTTAAGGTTGGATAGAATTTGAAGCATTTTTGAGGGCTCTGCAGTACTGGAAGAAAGAGACTGAGGAAATTGGTATAAAAAATAACTTCAAAAATAATTTACTCTGTTCTCATAACTAGAGAGCTTTCCGTCATTTGTTATGAGCCAAATGTATGCTATAATAATATAGTAAATTAAGTTAAGAGGAAAGTGATGAGTTCCAGAGAGGCACTGAAATCTACATGCAAATGCATAATAATCACACGTCTACAATATTGCAATGTTAAGAAAAAAATACCTTGGATTCAATTATCATGTAGAGGGGAATAATCACAATGTTATTGGAAACTCAATTACCGAGGCAAGCCCATGTCTGGAAATTAGCAGAACTTAGCTAAGGCAAGTCAGCCTTGAATTCATCAAATATGGATTATCACAATATTACATGTTCACTTTGATTCTGTCCAAAGACAAACATCCACAGTCACTGGTACACACTCCAGCCTCTGGATTATTCATGAATAGCCTACTCTCTGATCTATTATACATGCAAAACTGATTCTATACCGATTGCCGCAGGCTAGGAGGCACAGACATAGAATTAATTATATTATATACACATGCATGATAATTGTGTACGATTCGGTCAAACACTGAGCTATTTCCCTATGTGTGATTACTATTGTCGCCATTGTTTTCCTCGCAATTATTTCCATTATTACTGTTAATATTGTTAATATCATTGCTTCTCTTCTCTGTTTCTCTGGGGCTTTTTGTGGTGAGATTGAATGCAAGTGGCCGCCACCATTCTGGAATAAATCATGTCATTCACAGACTTGGGCCATGACATTAATACATAAACGCCATGCTCATATATGAAGAAAATTACTTTGAAATTAAACACCAGTCTACAGGTTGGGCAGGGGGAAGGAGATAAGAGTATTAATTCATTAAAAATATTAATGAAATATCCCTTCTCCTCAGCGCGCGTCGCGGACAACCACACGTTGGAATATCACAGCATTTAAAGTGTCTCCTCTGGCTGATGGCTAGATTCGGTCTATTGTAGTTGGCTAGAGCATAATTCCAAATATAATTTCCATTTGTACTGGGAGCGTCATGCTCGGTTTGGTTATCAAATTCCCCCACACTGTAAGGTCCAATATGATACAACCCCACGATTGTGGAAATACATTTGCAATCAGAGCACTCTCCTTATGCACATCATCTTAAAGCCCGAAAGCAAGCTGTGAGCGGGCCAAGCTCCAAGTGCTGGACCTGCACAGGTCAATTGCATGCTCCTGGCTGCCATTATTAAAATATACCCAGTGCATTGGGTATTAGCTAAAGCTGTGTGTGTGTGTGCGCGTGTGAGCCAGACACCTAACTTTTGTGAGTTTCAGTTCCCCACTGTCCCCAGTCTCTGTTCCCTCAGTCTGCACCAGCACCATGGTAGAGGCTGCTCCACAGCCTCAGAGACAACTTCAATCCCACATTATCAGGGGAGCGCACATTGCCTCTCACAAGGGTTTAATTTATTTGTGCCTGTTTCAGCCCAAGATTAAAGTTTAATTGCCGCTGACTGGCAGCTCCCAAGTTTTGACTAATTCTCCTTATCGGGAGTTCTTACTGAGTTGCTGAGGGCAATGTGAGGGCTGCGCGTGCGGTAGCGGTGCCCACACACACACACACACACACACACACACACACACACACACACACACACACACACACACACACACACACACACACACACACACACACACACACACACACACACACACACACACACACACACACACACACACACACACACACACACACACACACAGTCAACATTGTAATCCCTTTTTTAAATTGGCCAATATGTTGAATACCTGAGACTATGTGTGTGCGTGCATGTGTGTGTGAGTGTGGGTTCGTTCGGTTTCCCTGGCAAGGTCGGGATTGCGAGTAATTAGACATGCGTCAGATTGTTTACTGCAGAATTGAATTGATTTGTACATGTGGAGCCATCATGTGACAAGCTGCAGTTTCATTTCAAACAGTGGGTTAGGTTGGCTTCCAATGATGTATGTGAGTACACAGAACAACACCAATTTACAAGTAAAATTCCCCCATCAAGAATAAAAACACTACTACTCTGCAGGAAGAAAAAAATGTGTGAGTCAAAAACACATTGCTGGATGCGTGCAGTGTGTTTGTTGATGAATCATTGCAGTATAAATCATTATAAAGTGCATTACCGTAGAGAATAGTGATCGCATTTCCATAAGTACGTGTTTATGCCAAAGTGATATACAACCGTAAATAACAGAGATAATCCGTGTGTGATCAGCCAAAGCAGAGTCGGAAGAGCCATCATTTATGACCTGTAATATTAGTAACAGCTATTAAAAGCTGAGTCTGATTTGAAAGGCCTCATTTAGCCGGGCGGAGATGTGCGTGAAATAGTGTTCCTTTGCTCGTAAGTAATGTCGCTAATCAGCCGCTACAGTGTATTTTGCTACATGTATGTAGCCTTATGGTCCTAAAACGGGACACAGTGGATTAGAGAAGATCTCAGGGGAGTGAATGGACTCAAGCGAGTCAAAGCCTTCACTCGACCATACTTGTGTGTAGTGTACACACCCACACCCACACACACACACACACACACACACACACACACACACACACACACACACACACACACACACACACACACACACACACACACACACACACACACACACACACACACACACACACACACACTGCTGTCATAATCCCCTATTAGTAATGATGATGAATAAAGTATAGCGTAACGCTTATTGTACTTCTGTTAAATGATCTTTGACTCATAATAGTTTGGGATTTCAAAAGTCAGGGCTGACTGAAAAAGTGGAGTGACATACCAATGAGTCAAGGCATTTCCTCAAACGATTTGTCAATGAAATGGGAAGAGAAAGAAAGAAAACAATCCTTTTGGCTTGTGTTGCAGAGTAAGTGAGAGGTGAGCATGAGGGAATTCACACACACACTCACACTGACAGGATGGGGGGGTAAGGTTACTGTGGCTGCCATTGAAAACAGTTTTTCACCTGCCAGAGCAAATCTGGGATTAAGCCAAACTCACAGGTAGTGTGAGCGGAGCACTGCACCCAGCTGGGGACAACAGGCTCTCCTAATGCAAATAGTGTTAATACACAGTCCCCGAGCATATTATGTGCTGAGCAGTGAAACCTGCCTTCCTCCGCCGGCTACCTACACTACCTGTGGGACTGGAATTAGAGGGGCGAGAAACCACACACATACGCACGTATGAACACACACACATGCATGCACACACAGACAAGAGTGGGCACATACGCACACACAGGTACGCACCCACAAACACACCCCTTGGAGCAGCGGCGGTGCTTTTCACACTCCTGCTGTTTAACATAGCCCCACTGGGGAACGCCTGCGAAACAATGCTAGAGAGAAACCAACCAGGGCCTCACCGCTTCCCGACCTGTCGGTTGATCCCGCCAGTCATTCCAGGGCATTTGTATTAGCCAATTATGTCACTCAGGATCTGCTCGATCTGCATCCTCTGTCAGGGCCAAATAACAACACCGCAACCACCACCACCATCACCCCTACTACCACCACCTCCGCCACTACCACCACCACCACCACTACAAAACTACTACCACCACCACCCCTACTACCCCTAACACCACCACCCCTACCATCACTAAAAAACTACCACCACCACCATCACCCCTACTACCACCACCTCCGCTACTACTACCACCACCATCCCTACAACCATCACTACCCCTACTACCACCACAGTTACTACCACCACCACCGCTACTACCACCATCACCCTTACTACCCCCACCACCCCTACTACCACCACCACCACTACCACCACCACCCTTACTACCACCACAGCTACTACCACCACCACAGCTACTACCACCACCAACACCATCACCGCTACTACCACCACCACTGCTACTACCACCACCACCATTACTACCACCACCAACACTACCACCACTACCGCTACACTGTACCACCACCATTACTACCACCCCCACTACCACCACCACAACCGCTACTACCACTACCACCACCACCACCACAACCGCTACTACCACCACCACCACAACCACCACTACAACCGCTACCACCACCACAACCGCTACTACCACCACCACCACTACTACCCCCACCATCGCTACTACCATCATCACTGCTACTTCCACCATCATTGCTGCTGCTGCTCTGGGGTAAATATGACTTTAATTGTCTAACGGAGATGGTGGCCCCGGCGTGGTGTATGTGAACATGTGTCCCCGGAGCGTCACACATCTGCAGAGGGAGATGGGGGATGTGGGGGAGAGGGTGCATGGGTTTGTGGGATGCGTGGTTAATTTGAGCTGCGGGTTCAGACAGGGGCAGAGGGGTAAAGGGGTTGGAGGGGGTGGTGTCTGTGAAGTGTGAATGCCCTGTCATTCTGCCTTTGTGCCGGGCTGGCCTAATGAATTCCTCCCTGGGCCCTCCATCCGCAGCAGCTAATTTCACCTGACACCGCCTCGCTGCTGACAAGCACAGCCTCGCCGCCAATCAGCATGCATCAGGCTCAATCAGAGAGGGGCCCTGTGAGATGCCCCAACACCTACTCTATAGATCTATTACTCTCCATCCTACCCCCAACACTGAGCAGAATCACCCCACCGTGGGCACCTGATCTGGGGCAGAGAGAGGGGAACAGAGGGGACGGTTGGCCCTATCCCTTGCCTGACCTCCAGGTGCTAAGCGGTCGGTCTGACAGTGGTGTCAGCTCTGTCACACCTGAGGGATGGCAGGTTATCAACACCAGCACAAACACAAACTCCAGCCTCCACCCAGAAAGGTTTTCCACCCTTCCCCTCTCTTCTCTCATCTCCACTCCGCTGTTGACAAAGCCCTATCTTCAGGGCGAAATGACAGAATCAAAAGTCCTGTTGATGTCCCTGTTCATCGTGTCGCCCTCCTTTGCACGCTTCACATCGGTTTCTTTAAAACCCTCGTCCACGGTCGCCCAGTCTTCCACTGCCGAGTGACTTCCTCTCTAACTCAGCTCAAGCAGCTCCAAACAAACAGAGGCTGTGCAACAGATGGTGCCGGACTTAAACCAGGAACAGGAAACGAAGCCAAAGCATTTGGATGCCAGTTATGGTCAAAACACTCTCTCTTTCCGTGCCGCCCATTTCATTGACTTGGCTGGAGCTCTGCAGTCAGCCTTCCCTTTTATGACACGTTTTGGCGGAACATGCCGGTCAGCTGTGCTTCCAAATATGTCTGTTTAATGTGGGGTGTGTGACAAATAGATGATCTCCATCGTCTTTCATCATCCCTCATTTGGTCGTCAGCCTCTTAGAGATGTAGTATCCTGGGGGCGTGCAAAATGTCACTCACTGCCATTCAGCGCGGAGTTGTTGTGATAAACAAATTGCAGGCTTTCTTGTTTACAGAGAGTACGATATTGAGAAATGGATGGTGCCTTTAGTTTTTGGTAAACAATTAATGGCGCTCCGAGTGGCCAAAAGTGCTTGCAGCCAAAACCATCTCTTGCCCGCAATGTTAGGAATGTGCAATTCGCACCATGTCAGGAATGAACATATTCAAATGTGTACAGCTATTAAATGTTAATTTACACAACAGATGAAGGCAAAGTGTGGTGCTTCATCAAAGAAATGGCCTGTATTTCAGTGTGAGGACTACGGCAGGAACAGGCCTCTGTTAAGTATTAAGTTAAGCACAGAAAAGTTAAGTCAGCGCTGCTGTATCATTTAAAAGAAAACAACTATAACTTTCACTCAAACTCATTAACATCAGACCCTGGTAGTGGTGGTGGTGCAGCTAAATGTGTGCGGTTTCTTTGTGTTCTTTTCCAAATTACCAATCACAATGGTGTCCTCCACCCAAACTTCCTCACTACGTTTACGAGCAATGATGGAGAGAAAACAGCATCCGAAAACGAGCGAGTAATCTTCCCGGCAGATGGGCTCTGGTCTACGTCATAGGGGGCCTCGTTTACGGGATGACCATCTCACAGCGCTCGACATATGGACGACAGCGGTGGAGCGTGTGCGGAGAGGCAGCGCTGGAGTCGTGGGACAAGGGGAAATGAAGCGCATCACTACTGTCTGTCTGCTGGAGGGAGAAGGAGCTAGTTCTAGATGTGGGCCCACAGTTTAGTTCCATCACTTGCATGCTTGTGGTATTGGAGGAAGTCCCTAACTGGTATATCTCAGTTTAGCATTGGTTTCCTCTCACTCTTCAACCCTGTGTGTTAAGAGCGCGCTACTCTGTACTGTTTTATCTAAGCTTCCCTTTAAAGGTTCTTTAAGCTATAGCCCCTAAGTAAAGGTCATAGCTAGTGTACTAGCTACAGCCCCTAGGTAAAGGTCCTAGCTAGTGTACAAGCTAAAGCCCCTTGGTAAAGGCCCTAGCAACAGTAGTGTACTAGCTACATCCCCTAGGTAAAGGCCCTAGCTAGTGTGCTAGCTACAGCCCCTATGTAAAGGTCATAGCTAGTGTACTAGCTACAGCCCCTAGGTAAAGGTCCTAGCTAGTGTACAAGCTAAAGCCCCTTGGTAAAGGCCCTAGCTACAGTAGTGTACTAGCTACATCCCCTAGGTAAAGGCCCTAGCTAGTGTGCTAGCTACAGCCCCTATGTAAAGGCCCTAGCTACAGTAGTGTAAAAGCTAAAGCCTCTAGGTAAAGGCCCTAGCTAGTATACTAGCTACAGCCCCTAGGTAAAGGCCCTAGCTACAGTGATGTACTAGCTACGGCCCCTATGTAAAGGCCCTAGCTACAATAGTGTACTAGGTACAGCCCCTAGGTAAAGGCCCTAGCTAGTGTGCTAGCTACAGCCCCTATGTAAAGGCCCTAGCTAGAGTAGTGTAAAAGCTACAGCCTCTACTGTATCGTAAGCGTCTTGAGGGTGTACATATTCCAGTGCAATCTCAGGTTTCTCCTGTCACTAGTGCTCTGAAGGACCCCAAGAATGTGTCTTGCTGACATGACCGCAATGGAGACTAAAGGGAGAGATGGCCATCCACGCTTCTGTCTGAGCTGATGCTGGCTGACACAGTCAAAACACGGCTCACCGTCTTACCACTATGCCATGCGCCGCGCAAACGCATCAGGCCCTACCTGCACCGACGTGCCGAACACTCCACACAAACCCCATGTGACCAAGCAACCTGGTCTGTGTCAGCGGTGGTCATGTTACTCTGCACCAATATCTGTGAAGCTGATGGGTAAGCTATGTCTTGAGTGAACATGTTAAATGACATAGAAATGTGTTAATGGGTTGAACAACGCTAAGTATTCAAAATGTTTTTGCTGTTAAAACTAAGAAATGGAGAAAACTAGGCTAGTGTGTAATGGTTTTCATCTCTCTGAATTGAGGCCTGACTTTTAAGGTCAGCAAAGTGCAGGAAGTGCAGCGGGTTGCAGAATGTTGTCTGCACTTACAGGGCCACGCATTTCTAAACCTCACAGACGTCTAGTCCGAGGTCGACATCAGGGGAACAAATGGGAGCTGATGGCTCCGTTGTTCCGTGTCATCCTCCGTATTCTTCCGCCATACTATTTGGGGACGACAGTATTAAGCACAGCTGACATCATGTACATATATGCACAAAGGCTGAGAGGGGAGTTAAAAAGAGGACCGGCTCGTCCCAACATCCATTAAGACACAAGCTTCACTTATTCCAAACAATGTGATAAGTCCTGTTCCTGTTCCTTTATTATTGCCTTGCCCTGATTCCCCCCCCCCCGCCTACCCCTTACCCAGAGTGCTTCTGTGTGCCTGTATGGTTTCAGAACACCACTTTCACTTAGTTGACAGATTTTTGTTTGGGTATCCCACGTCAGTCTTTCTTGCCTGTCTATTGTACACGCAACAATATAAGTTTGTAACGAGAGAAAGGAAATGCAATGTTCCTATTCCCATGTTAGGGATTTTTTTTGCCCATTCTATTCAGGAATGCATTGTTTTAATGCAAATTATAAACCATAAAACCCAATACCCCATTCTGTTAAATTAATAGAATTACGAAAAAAATGTAATGATAGCAATTAAGTCTTGGAAATGCAAATTTTATAGTCAAGGACGATTACCTCATTTATAGCATGTGCTGGAATGATGCCAGACGAAGGTAATTTAGATCCCAGTTGCTCACGGTTACATCATGATGAATGTGCCGGGTATAGAGCCATCGTGCACCTGCAGTCACCCAGCCCTCCATCAGCGAGTAGGGAGGGAGGGGACGGATGAGAAAGACAAATGCTGAGGGACACTTCCCTTAAAAACACCAATCCCAGCAAAAAAAATGTGTTCAAACAAACAGAGAAAGTTTGACGTTACATCTGCTATAAATTACAATGTGGAAATAGTGAAGAGTGTTCTGAGTTTAGAGGAAGTCTGAAGAGGGCACTGCTGCATTCCTCCCAAGTAGGGATTGCTTTATAATTATTGGTATGGCATGTACATGTCTACCTCAACTACCTCGTATCCCTGCACATTGATATGGTATTGGTACCTCATGTATATATATAGCTTCATTCTTGTGTGTTTATTTCTTGTGTTTTTAATCTTCTTATTTAACTCTGCATCGATGGGAACAAGATTTTAAGTAAGCATTTCACTGCACTACACCTGTTGTATTCGGTGGATGTGACAAATAACAATTGATTTAATTATTTCCTTCGTAGAAGTATGCAAAAATACCACTTGGCCGCCTTGCCTATTTATTCCACAGCAGAAAGTATATATAGAGGACATGTCACAGCAAAGTTTGGAATGATAATAGATTTTTTGACTCGGAGATAGGTTTTATTGAACAGAAATCAGAAAGACAATATTAAGTTAGACCTTTCCCCTACTATACAGTGCCCTTTTAACCTGATGTTTATCACCTCAGATTAAAAATTGAGGGGCCCCGATGACATTTAAAAAAACGGCAGGATTTTTAAAAGGTACCGACGTTTGGCTGTGTAAAATACTCACATTAGTTAATTATTTGAGACGACGGGCATAATGGAATTAATCTTTTATAAGGCCTAGCCTTCCTATGCCTCCCTCCCTTCTAATGACTTAACATTTACATTTAGCACTCCCTTCTGCCAGGAATACCCACACCATACCCCCCGTGCCCCTCCCCTCATCAACAACCATTACGTTACAGCAGGTCACAACGTTGTGGAACGTTTGGATAGAAATAAACAAAGTTCAATTCTACCTTTTCTAAATTGTAGAATAGAGAATCACATCAGTCCTATTCAAGACATTTCTATCACTAGTAAACATTTTCCAAATAAACGTTCCCTTTGCTCGGACTGCAGAACAGAGGATGTAGCAAATGGCATAGGACTGGAGGCTGGTGTTAGTGGCCAGCGTTAGTGTTAGGCCTTAATGCTGGGAGTCAACAGCCTGCAGTGACTGAGCCCCTCCGGCCATGCCTCGCCCGCCTGCCAGAGGATGAAATAGTGAGACTATTACGGTGAAGTAGTAAACCTCCACACACTCAACGCACTATCATAATAGAATATTGATTCTATCCGAATCCAGGGCCCTCTGTCCTCGGATGGGGAGAGCACTAAAGGTCATTTGGTGGGGGACTATAATAGACATGTTGCCGAGCACTGGGGATTATTGTGTTAATGTGTGTTAGAAATAGGCTATACACTACAGTACTGTACATATTCTATGGAAGGTGCAAACATGAAAGTAACATGACTTAACCCTTTATAATGACCATGGACTTGATGCCATATTTGATACTTCTTTATTTGTGCTTCTCCATTCTTCTCCTCTATTTGTAAACATGATTTTGCTACTATTAGTAGTACTTTTGCAAAGTGCATTCGGGAATGATTAGAAAAACAGAAGTAAACACACTCAGGTAAGTCAATAGAGAAGTGTTATATCCTTTGTGTCACATACAGCACCAAGAGAATATCCAACATTTTGACCTTCACTGTCCCACATTTCTTCTTGTTCATTACTATTCCAGTTTTTTGCAAACCTGCATCTGTCTCATCCACCATAAGTAACAGAGAAACAATCGCAACCATTAATTGTTGATCAGGGCAAAAGCGCCTTTGGAAAAGCGCCAAAGGAAAACGATGACAAATAACCACACACCATGCGAACAGCAGTACAAATTTCACCACGAGCAGGAGACGTTTATGCTTGATTGGAGCAATTTAATGTTATTTTTGAACATTTATTTTTTTACAAATCCTATGAGGACAGTTAAGAAAATTACTTTTTAATCATCTAAGAAGCCGCTGTGCCTTGTCTCTCCAGATGATTTTGTGCTGAAGACATTCAGCCATTAGGATCCAGCGGCCGTTCTCCGCAAACAGAAAAGTCCTAGTTGGGAAAGTCGTGGTTAAGAACAGTAATATTTAGGGAGACAGTCTAAGTTGAAGAAATGTTAACATAGTTAGGATTAGGAGTAGTTTTATGTCTTAAGTAGTTTTATGATGAGGCCCAAAACTCTGGCATCCATCTTTGCCAACCAGTAATGTACACCCCACACCTTCCCTCTCAAGGGGCACAGGAAGGTATGCATCACTAGCCATAGTGACATGCACAATACATTAGGAAATTGAATAATCCCTAACGTGACATTATAGCCCGCACAAACTTAATGATGAATTCTCTTTTTCCAGGCATTTGGAAATATATTCATGAAATTTCAATGTCCAATGAAACAAGTCATCTTTTAACCAGAGCACAAATATGACACATCATTCCTCATTTCTCTTTATGGCCAAGGCGTTATTTTAGTCAAATAAATACCCATTTGTCTTGTTTGTTGTGTTTTTTTCCGCCTTCACGCCACACAGGTCGAGGTTTCTGTTGGAGACCAAATGAAACTGCCATTGTAAGAATCAATTTGATGAGTCTTGTATATACTCTCTACTCAAAGTAATGTGATATTGATTGGTTCCCTCTGACATACTACTCCTCTCTGAGCGAGGATGATTATTGGCTTTTGACAAATTCCAACGCAATCGTTTCTTTTTTCCTGTTTCCCTGCGCCAGTGCCACTGCTGAATCAAACTAAACTTGAATGTGTTTTCCAGTGTTTTGATCACACAAAGGGTCACATTTATCACCATATTACCACTGTTCTTATCAATAAACCGTAGCATGCCTTCCAAATAAAATCTAAATCTAATCATTCAACATCTGACTACATCAAAAGTTACACAACGAGATTTGCATTCAAATACATGCAATTCTAGACAGGCATCTCACAGGAACACACAGGCGCAACGCTAAGTTATTACATTTCATATTTTGCAAAGCATTGTGGACATAGTACTGCAAAACTAATACATTATTAAAATACCATATCACCCTCTCCTGTCTGTGCTGGTTATGGATGACAATAAAACAGTCCCAGTTCTGAATCAAAGTGACATGGACCAAAGCAATCATATCCACTGATCTTAATGTGGCCCCCGTGATGAAGCATGGTGGAGCAGGGGCCGGGGAGGGGCCCCGGATCACCTCAGTCACTATTGATTAGTGTGTGTAATAAAGAGAGCGAGACAGTTGGCCCCACTGTGGACATGGCTCACTTGGCAACTGCTTTAACAAGGAGCTGGGGGGCAGGGTCTACTGAGAGGCGAGGTGTTGGGATGGTGTGTATGTATGGGAGAGATCTAAAGCACTAAATATGCCGATGTGTACATTTTGTGTGTATATGCCTATGGGTGTCTCCAGAAATTAATACATGAGTGTGTGTGTGTGCAGGATCATGTGTGTGTGTATGAGCAAGGTGGATACATATGTGTGTTCGTGTGTGTGTGTGCTGCAGGCAGCATTCCCCTCTGCGCCATGCACATGAAAACACCTCACACATGAGGGGCTTGTGCATGGAAAAATCAATAGGTTGGTGATAGAAATATGCTGGAGTCATTCCCCAGGTGAGAGATTGATCTGAGTTCCACTGAGGTTCTCTGTCCAAACTCCAAATAATGGTTAGAGGCCAGCGACCCCAAAAGTTCCCCACAACACCCCCCATTCTACCGATAATCATGGCCTTAACCTTTCCTGTGACCAGCCTGAGCCTTACAGCACTGGACCAAGCATTACAGTAAATAGACCATGTACTGGGTTACATGAAATCTAAGTAATAAAATACTATATAGCTATATACATTGAGTGTACAAAACATTAAGAACACCTTCTTAACCACTTCAAAGGCACTTAAATATTCTGTCTTGCCCATTCACCGTCTGAATTGCACAATCCATGTCTCTTCTGTCTTAAGGCTTAAAAATCCTTCTTTAACCTGTCTCCCCCCCTTCATCTACACTGATTTAAGTGGATTTAACCGGTGACATCAATAAGGGATCGTAGGTTTCACCCGGATTCACCTGGATTCACCTGGTCCCTCTATGTCCTGGAAAGAGTTTTGTCAACTCAGTGTACGTTGACTAACACTTATGGAGAATGTATGCGAGGGATATCATGAAGGCTTGTAATGTACATCAAGTAAAACTGTGGTGTGTCTCTTTTTTCCATGCTGGCTCCTTCACTTTCTTTGTTGATGTTTGTCTCTCGTTCATTCAGGCCTGGCAGGGGAAAAATGCAAGCTGTCGTTGCAGAGCGGGGCTGATGAATACGGGGCGACAGCCAAGCCGCGGCGGCAGCATTAGCTAGCGTGAGTGTTTTTAATTGCTCAACTATGGGCATTCGGTCCAGGTTTCGACATGCCACTGCACCGTCTACTGAAAATATGGCCTCCCTGACAAGCCTGTCATTGTACATAATTATGTGGAGGGAGTCGAAATAAAATTCTTTATGCAAAAAATGTGGCGGGGATGCAGTGGATTCATTAATACTCTACCGTCCATTTGAAAAAAACATGAGAATAAAGCTACTGGTGTCATCTAACAGTATTCCCAAGAAGAAAAGATAAGACTAAATTGAACTGCGTTGTTTCTCCTTCACCACGGGCTGCTACTGCGGTGAACACAATCTATCATTACCTCGCCGTATCAGTAGAAACGTGCCCATTTTGAGTGATGACTTTCCTACAGGAACTAACAGCTGTATGTGCAAATCATGCATATAAATCAATTACCGGGGCCTATGTACTTTAAATGCACCCATTAATTAAGCAATGTCAGATACAATGAACCGTGAAGTTCATTACATTTTTAGCATTCAAACGCTGGGATTATTTGAGGAGGAGAGGATGCTATACCTAATGATTAACGCTAGTTGTGTGAAGCAGGGTAGCTGCCAGCTAGCCTTCAGTAGAGATGTTAGTACACTAGAAACAGATCTCAACAGCTTCCTCAGCAGAATGAGAGAGAGGAGTAGGGACGGATGAGAGTTGATCAAAAGGAAGACAAACAAACAGGGATGGTCGTGTGGTTTACATGCCCACATCCAAGGATTCACAGAAAGACAAGACAGGATACATGCATCTCTGCCCAGTCAAGTGTTTTGAGTCATGTGACCCCAGCTCCTCTCAC
The DNA here is from genome assembly GCF_023373465.1 of Oncorhynchus keta. Taxonomy (NCBI): domain Eukaryota; kingdom Metazoa; phylum Chordata; class Actinopteri; order Salmoniformes; family Salmonidae; genus Oncorhynchus; species Oncorhynchus keta. The sequence continues at coordinate 23,269,695 of NC_068424.1, read as the reverse complement.
GTGTGGCGTGCAAGTGTGTGTGTGTGGTTTTGCGAGCTTTCACATATGTGTGTGTCTGTCTGTATGTGTGTGTGTGTGGCATGTGAGTTTGTTTGTTTGTGTGTGGCATGCGAATATGTGTGTGTGGCGAGCCTGGCCCTGTGTTTCGTGCCAGGCTGCAGTTTTGTTCAAGTTGCTGTGAGATGACAGGGGGGGGACATGGGGAGAAAAGGAGAGAGAGCCGGTCGGTCCCAGCTGCCTGCATTAAGCAATGACCTCTGCATAATGAAAGATGGTGAGAACATTTCCTAGTCATTACAAGGTTCCACGTTGTGACACGATTTGCATATTCATATATTTCTTTCCTCCCTAGCTATTTTTTTTCCCCCTGTGAGCAGGACATCTGCCTCCGTCACTCTGGAAATAAATAAAGAATTAAATAAATACATTTTCAAAAACCACACGATCCATCCAGATGCTTGCAACTCTTCAAAAATACACCTTGTATTTGTTATGGCTTAAGCACCAGAGAGTTGTTTCAAGGGTCAGTGCCAGTGGAGTAGAATGCATGGTTACAAAGGGTCTAAAGCACATACCCATTCTACTAACTCTATTTCTATGCTCTATATCCTGTTGTTACACCACATGACACAGACTTATCTCAATGGTAGTAGACGGGTGTTTCTGGTTACCATATGATCTGTCTCTTTTTTAACAAGTGGAGTTAAGCTAAGTGGGCAAATGGCACAAGACATGTAAATGGTCCGCATAACAGTAGCCATATGGTGAAGAACCATAATCCTCAGAATGGTGTCTATTATGCGTTTTTTGTTATTCTGGATTTTAGAGTGGCCTAATTGCACATTTCCACAGTAGAGTTCTTCCATGGTTCAGTGAGATTGTTAACTAACCTTTTTAGTTTTTAGAAAATATCGGTATGAGCCAAAAGGAAAAATTATTATGTGTTACAGTGGATTTTAGAGCGGCCTAACTGTATATTTATTCAACATTTTATTATGTTTATTATATGAATAAACTTCCCCAATGACCTTAGTTAGTTGAGCATTGATACTATTGTGGATCTACAGTGGACATGTTAACATGGTGCTACAATGCCACAGTATATGTGGGGAAAAACAGTCTCGTTAAAATTCACAGTCCATTTTTTCACATGATGTTTAAGATTCGTAAGGTATCTTCACAGTGGTTTGAGACATCGTCTAACAAACAATATCCATGTAAATATTTATATGAATTGAATATGCCTTCAAAAGATGTCTGCTGTAAGCCACAGGTTCTCTCTCTGATCTAAGAGGGCTCACCACAAAGAAAAGTCCTTCTACTTACTGCATTACAATTATATTTAACATCAAACAACTCTCAGCGGAGATGAAGTTGTCAAAACACGAGAATAGTCATACACGATTAAATGCAAAGTTTTTTTTCATCAAAAGAGAGCGAGATAATCAAAAACACCTATTGACAGAAAAGTGTATATTTAAATCTGTTTTATTTAATTCAAATTAATCGAGCAAATGGCAGGCAAGCAACACAGCAGCCTGCAGAGTTGCCCGGTGTCTACCGTGCACAGTAACGATCACAGCAGAACTTCTGAACACAAACTGTTTAATGCGAATACCACAAGCTGAGGGGTACATAAATATAGAATTAGACAAAATGTTATTTATTTTTATTTATTTTTTCTCTACACCCCCCCACGAGCAACATCCCCAGGTTTGAGGACTATGCAGATGTACGAGCCTACTTCAAAAAGTTGCAGTTCCCTTATGATAGCTCTGCAAAAAGGCTTTCTTTTAACTTAAATCAGCAAATGTGAAGCAGCGCAGACCTAAGGGCATCTTTTTCTCTTTTCTCCCCCTGAAAAAGAATTGCTCCTAGGGATCGATTTGAAATTTAAATTGTGGTGAAATAGTGTTTGTCATTAGCAATCAAATATTTGAACCGTTGGAATACCTTTTGTCCTCTGGTGAGAAATATTGCACAGGGCATATGAGTTTGTTGATGAATTATATATAGGTGTGGATACTGCTCAGCATCCCCTTTTGAAGCAGAACAAACGGCCATAACAAATGAATGAAAAAGGAAAAACAGACCTGGTAGGGGAAAAGATTTGTCATCGCGTTTATAAGAAATGAATATGTATGAACCAAAACATACAGCTAGACAAATACAATATGATTATTTGATGTATGGACGTGCACGGTTTAATGCCCATGAGCAGTACAGTTGCAATACATCATATGCAAACCAATCATACAGTATGTACTGTATTAACTAAGTGTTGTTCACTAATACAGAACAACACAATATAGACATGACACCACAAACACATCTTCAGATACTGATCAAATAGAAATCTAATTTAACCTGAATTCACATTGTTTAAATAATGACATCATTATGACAGTAAATAACAGTCACTGTATACACCACTTCAACTTCTGTATATTTGAGACCCAAAACAACTGTCAGTGGATCTATAGAGCAGATAGGGACTAAGCCAGACCAGACCCTGATGGTGGATAAACTGAACCGAAGATAGTCCAGACAGAGAAAAAGGAGTGTGTGTGTGTGTATGTGCGTGCGCCTGTGTGTGTGCATGCGCTTGTGTACGTAAACGCTTGTGTGCGTTCACGTGCCTTAGTGCGTGCGCATGTATGTGTGCCTGTGTGCATGTGCGTGTGTGTGAATGGGTCTTCCTGTTCCCTGATTGACAGACAGTGACAGGGTGCTCTGCTCAGCGTTCATTAGAGGAGCTGATTGAATTGGGGGGTGTGGCGCTGTCACTCTTAATGGAGTGATCTCTAATTGGAGCAGATTAGCTTCACAGGCTTCTGGGTAATGTCTGGGGCAGGAAACCAGAAAGCAGAGAGGCTGTAAGAGGACAGTGTATGGATCACACAAAGGGGCTAGAATGTACATCACCACCACTCGAGCCTCTTCTGCAGCCGCCTGTACTGTAGACTAGAACACTATACAGCAAAGACTGATGAAGGCCTTAGGGTCAAAACGTTGGATAAGAAAACAGTGTGGGGGTAGCCATCTTTCTTTCAACACTACAGTTTGGAGCAGTGCACTCCCAACACCATTCCTTCATTCATACAGACCTTTAGCTTGTGTAAGACACTGTTTTAACAGAACACTACAAATAATGATTTCTGTACACTAAACGTGGCCCTTTCTTTCTCGGTGAAAGAGGTTTGATAAGGCAGTGGTCCAACAGCTTCTGGGGTGTACCAGAGAAGAGAGAGAACGCTAGCCGGCTGCTTGTGTCTGTCAGTCTGCTGCACCGTGTGTATTGCAGCGGCCCCAAGTCATGGCTATGATGGTTTATACATAGAGGTGTGGAGCAACTTCAAGGCCAAAAGTAAGGTATAATGAGCACCCAGGCCGGTTCACAGTCCCAAAAGGACGCGGCCGGCTCTTCGACAAGTTGGAGGTGCGATAACGGCCGACCATAAAAAGGAATCATTATCAATGAAAATGACAGGTTATTAAGATCTGATATTAGGGCCTATATGGTTTAGTATGATAGGTTATCTATAAAACCTCTAGAGCCCGGCCCACGCCAACAGACTCCATCTCGAGCGCCCAGTGCCACCGACACATGTTAATAAGCTCACAACCTTTAATTAAGCAATATGTATAAGTAGACGGCCATTACTGGCTGATTTGTGGCCCACTTTGTTACGTCAAGCACCGGCCACCAGACACATATTCAATACAAATCAACCCGGGCCTGAATATCATCCAGCTTAATGTGGGCCCAATATTGATATTTTATCACTTGGGCCCTGATTGGTGACTTTTAGAATTGTCATTTTTCATTGTGTTGGGGCAGTAATGAAGACCTAATGACCCTCATTCATTTGGCACACGGATTCATTACTCCACTTCACATTGTTTATTGGATAATGAATAGCCCTATCTGCATAGGCAGCCAATTTATGCCTCCTGATTGTGACTGTACTGTATGTGTGATGATGTGAATCACACAGCCCAATGGAACTGTGTTACTATGACATGAACTATGTCACAAAGCTATACATCACAAAAGGGACGAGCATCCTCAGGGTTCAATACTGAGACCAAAACATACTGCGACCGTTTGACTTGGCAGTGTGACACACTTTTTTAATTGATCGCAAGGGTGCCAGTGAAAATCTTCTACCTGGTCACATTAGAATTTTTTTTATCATCATGTTTTATTCAAACAGTAATGTGCAATTGACAAAAAATAGACCTACTTTCTGAAGAGGCAGCAAATGCACAGAAATGCCCTTGTTTGTGTGTGTCAGGGCTTGACACACAGGAGGTTTTGGAAATCCTCCGGGCCAGTTGATCATCCCCGTCAGTGGCCCGCTTAGG